>NW_027463938.1:0-92968 GCF_050947455.1 Rhinoderma darwinii
AACTTAGTTATTTTCGCTTTCGCGGCTGGCAGCAAAGTTCAGAACCATGTTTCTGTGAATAACTCTTGAACCGTAAGTCACAGACGCTCACTCTTGGCTGCATTCGTTTCAGCTCGTGGCAGCCAGTCTACAAAACACTATCTTGGACTTCTCTGGATGTTTCCCAGGCGAGCTATTGGCAGCATGTTCAGAACCACTGTTTCTGAGGCTAATTCTTGAACCGTAAGTCATAGACGCTCGATCTTGGCGGCATTCGTCTCAGCGCCTGGCAATTAGTATAGAAGCACTGTCTTTGACTTCTCTGGATGTTTCCCAGGCGAGCTTTTGACAAGTAAATCCTAGACGCTCGATCTTGGTTATTTTCGCTTTCGCGGCTGGCAGCAAAGTTCAGAACCATGTTTCTGTGAATAACTCTTGAACCGTAAGTCACAGACGCTCGCTCTTGGCTGCATTCGTTTCAGCTCGTGGCAGCCAGTCTAAAAAACACTATCTTGGACTTCTCTGGATGTTTCCCAGGCGAGCTATTGGCAGCATGTTCAGAACCACTGTTTCTGAGGCTAATTCTTGAACCGTAAGTCATAGACGCTCGATCTTGGCGGCATTCGTCTCAGCGCCTGGCAATTAGTATAGAAGCACTGTTTCCCACTGTTTCTGAGGCTAATTCTTGAACCGTAAGTCATAGACGCTCGATCTTGGCGGCATTCGTCTCAGCGCCTGGCAATTAGTATAGAAGCACTGTTTCCCACTGTTTCTGAGGCTAATTCTTGAACCGTAAGTCTTAGACGCTAGATCGTGGCGGCATTCGTCTCAGCGCCTGGCAATTAGTATAGAAGCACTGTCTTTGACTTCTCTGGATGTTTCCCAGGCGAGCTATTGACAAGTAAATCCTAGACGCTCGATCTTGGTTATTTTCGCTTTCGCGGCTGGCAGCAAAGTTCAGAACCATGTTTCTGTGAATAACTCTTGAACCGTAAGTCACAGACGCTCGCTCTTGGCTGCATTCGTTTCAGCTCGTGGCAGCCAGTCTAAAAAACACTATCTTGGACTTCTCTGGATGTTTCCCAGGCGAGCTATTGGCAGCATGTTCAGAACCACTGTTTCTGAGGCTAATTCTTGAACCGTAAGTCATGGACGCTCGATCTTGGCGGCATTCGTCTCAGCGCCTGGCAATTAGTATAGAAGCACTATTTCCCACTGTTTCTGAGGCTAATTCTTGCACCGTAAGTCATAGACGCTAGATCGTGGCGGCATTCGTCTCAGCGCCTGGCAATTAGTATAGAAGCACTGTCTTTGACTTCTCTGGATGTTTCCCAGGCGAGCTATTGACAAGTAAATCCTAGACGCTCGATCTTGGTTATTTTCGCTTTCGCGGCTGGCAGCAAAGTTCTGAACCATGTTTCTGTGAATAACTCTTGAACCGTAAGTCACAGACGCTCGCTCTTGGCTGCATTCGTTTCAGCTCGTGGCAGCCAGTCTAAAAAACACTATCTTGGACTTCTCTGGATGTTTCCCAGGCGAGCTATTGGCAGCATGTTCAGAACCACTGTTTCTGAGGCTAATTCTTGAACCGTAAGTCATAGACGCTCGATCTTGGCGGCATTCGTCTCAGCGCCTGGCAATTAGTATAGAAGCACTGTTTCCCACTGTTTCTGAGGCTAATTCTTGAACCGTAAGTCATAGACGCTAGATCGTGGCGGCATTCGTCTCAGCGCCTGGCAATTAGTATAGAAGCACTGTCTTTGACTTCTCTGGATGTTTCCCAGGCGAGCTATTGACAAGTAAATCCTAGACGCTCGATCTTGGTTATTTTCGCTTTCGCGGCTGGCAGCAAAGTTCAGAACCATGTTTCTGTGAATAACTCTTGAACCGTAAGTCACAGACGCTCGCTCTTGGCTGCATTCGTTTCAGCTCGTGGCAGCCAGTCTAAAAAACACTTTCTTGGACTTCTCTGGATGTTTCCCAGGCGAGCTATTGGCAGCATGTTCAGAACCACTGTTTCTGAGGCTAATTCTTGAACCGTAAGTCTTAGACGCTCGATCTTGGCGGCATTCGTCTCAGCGCCTGGCAATTAGTATAGAAGCACTGTCGTTGACTTCTCTGGATGTTTCCCAGGCGAGCTATTGACAAGTAAATCCTAGACGCTCGATCTTGGTTATTTTCGCTTTCGCGGCTGGCAGCAAAGTTCAGAACCATGTTTCTGTGAATAACTCTTGAACCGTAAGTCACAGACGCTCGCTCTTGGCTGCATTCGTTTCAGCTCGTGGCAGCCAGTCTAAAAAACACTATCTTGGACTTCTCTGGATGTTTCCCAGACGAGCTATTGGCAGCATGTTCAGAACCACTGTTTCTGAGGCTAATTCTTGAACCGTAAGTCATAGACGCTCGATCTTGGCGGCATTCGTCTCAGCGCCTGGCAATTAGTATAGAAGCACTGTTTCCCACTGTTTCTGAGGCTAATTCTTGAACCGTAAGTCATAGACGCTCGATCTTGGCGGCATTCGTCTCAGCGCCTGGCAATTAGTATAGAAGCACTGTTTCCCACTGTTTCTGAGGCTAATTCTTGAACCGTAAGTCTTAGACGCTAGATCGTGGTGGCATTCGTCTCAGCGCCTGGCAATTAGTATAGAAGCACTGTCTTTGACTTCTCTGGATGTTTCCCAGGCGAGCTATTGACAAGTAAATCCTAGACGCTCGATCTTGGTTATTTTCGCTTTCGCGGCTGGCAGCAAAGTTCAGAACCATCTTTCTGTGAATAACTCTTGAACCGTAAGTCACAGACGCTCGCTCTTGGCTGCATTCGTTTCAGCTCGTGGCAGCCAGTCTAAAAAACACTATCTTGAACTTCTCTGGATTTTTCCCAGGCGAGCAATTGGCAGCATGTTCAGAACCACTGTTTCTGAGGCTAATTCTTGAACCGTAAGTCATAGACGCTCGATCTTGGCGGCATTCGTCTCAGCGCCTGGCAATTAGTATAGAAGCACTGTTTCCCACTGTTTCTGAGGCTAATTCTTGAACCGTAAGTCATAGACGCTAGATCTTGGCGGCATTCGTCTCAGCGCCTGGCAATTAGTATAGAAGCACTGTCTTTGACTTCTCTGGATGTTTCCCAGGCGAGCTATTGACAAGTAAATCCTAGACGCTCGATCTTGATTATTTTCGCTTTCGCGGCTGGCAGCAAAGTTCAGAACCATCTTTCTGTGAATAACTCTTGAACCGTAAGTCACAGACGCTCGCTCTTGGCTGCATTCGTTTCAGCTCGTGGCAGCCAGTCTAAAAAACACTATCTTGGACTTCTCTGGATGTTTCCCAGGCGAGCTATTGGCAGCATGTTCAGAACCACTGTTTCTGAGGCTAATTCTTGAACCGTAAGTCATAGACGCTCGATCTTGGCGGCATTCGTCTCAGCGCCTGGCAATTAGTATAGAAGCACTGTTTCCCACTGTTTCTGAGGCTAATTCTTGAACCGTAAGTCATAGACGCTAGATCTTGGCGGCATTCGTCTCAGCGCCTGGCAATTAGTATAGAAGCACTGTCCTTGACTTCTCTGGATGTTTCCCAGGCGAGCTATTGACAAGTAAATCCTAGACGCTCGATCTTGGTTATTTTCGCTTTCGCGGCTGGCAGCAAAGTTCAGAACCATGTTTCTGTGAATAACTCTTGAACCGTAAGTCACAGACGCTCGCTCTTGGCTGCATTCGTTTCAGCTCGTGGCAGCCAGTCTAAAAAACACAATCTTGGACTTCTCTGGATGTTTCCCAGGCGAGCTATTGGCAGCATGTTCAGAACCACTGTTTCTGAGGCTAATTCTTGAACCGTAATTCATAGACGCCCGATCTTGGCGGCATTCGTCTCAGCGCCTGGCAATTAGTATAGAAGCACTGTTTCCCACTGTTTCTGAGGCTAATTCTTGAACCGTAAGTCATAGACGCTAGATCTTGGCGGCATTCGTCTCAGCGCCTGGCAATTAGTATAGAAGCACTGTCTTTGACTTCTCTGGATGTTTCCCAGGCGAGCTATTGACAAGTAAATCCTAGACGCTCGATCTTGGTTATTTTCGCTTTCGCGGCTGGCAGCAAAGTTCAGAACCATGTTTCTGTGAATAACTCTTGAACCGTAAGTCACAGACGCTCGCTCTTGGCTGCATTCGTTTCAGCTCATGGCAGCCAGTCTAAAAAACACAATCTTGGACTTCTCTGGATGTTTCCCAGGCGAGCTATTGGCAGCATGTTCAGAACCACTGTTTCTGAGGCTAATTCTTGAACCGTAAGTCATAGACGCTCGATCTTGGCGGCATTCGTCTCAGCGCCTGGCAATTAGTATGGAAGCACTGTCTTTGACTTCTCTGGATGTTTCCCAGGCGAGCTATTGACAAGTAAATCCTAGACGCCCGATCTTGGTTATTTTCGCTTTCGCGGCTGGCAGCAAAGTTCAGAACCATGTTTCTGTGAATAACTCTTGAACCGTAAGTCACAGACGCTCGCTCTTGGCTGCATTCGTTTCAGCTCGTGGCAGCCAGTCTAAAAAACACAATCTTGGACTTCTCTGGATGTTTCCCAGGCGAGCTATTGGCAGCATGTTCAGAACCACTGTTTCTGAGGCTAATTCTTGAACCGTAAGTCATAGACGCCCGATCTTGGCGGCATTCGTCTCAGCGCCTGGCAATTAGTATAGAAGCACTGTTTCCCACTGTTTCTGAGGCTAATTCTTGAACCGTAAGTCATAGACGCTAGATCTTGGCGGCATTCGTCTCAGCGCCTGGCAATTAGTATAGAAGCACTGTCTTTGACTTCTCTGGATGTTTCCCAGGCGAGCTATTGACAAGTAAATCCTAGACGCTCGATCTTGGTTATTTTCGCTTTCGCGGCTGGCAGCAAAGTTCAGAACCATGTTTCTGTGAATAACTCTTGAACCGTAAGTCACAGACGCTCGCTCTTGGCTGCATTCGTTTCAGCTCATGGCAGCCAGTCTAAAAAACACAATCTTGGACTTCTCTGGATGTTTCCCAGGCGAGCTATTGGCAGCATGTTCAGAACCACTGTTTCTGAGGCTAATTCTTGAACCGTAAGTCATAGACGCTCGATCTTGGCGGCATTCGTCTCAGCGCCTGGCAATTAGTATAGAAGCACTGTCTTTGACTTCTCTGGATGTTTCCCAGGCGAGCTATTGACAAGTAAATCCTAGACGCCCGATCTTGGTTATTTTCGCTTTCGCGGCTGGCAGCAAAGTTCAGAACCATGTTTCTGTGAATAACTCTTGAACCGTAAGTCACAGACGCTCGCTCTTGGCTGCATTCGTTTCAGCTCGTGGCAGCCAGTCTAAAAAACACTATCTTGGACTTCTCTGGATGTTTCCCAGACGTGCTATTGGCAGCATGTTCAGAACCACTGTTTCTGAGGCTAATTCTTGAACCGTAAGTCATAGACGCTCGATCTTGGCGGCATTCGTCTCAGCGCCTGGCAATTAGTATAGAAGCACTGTTTCCCACTGTTTCTGAGGCTAATTCTTGAACCGTAAGTCATAGACGCTAGATCTTGGCGGCATTCGTCTCAGCGCCTGGCAATTAGTATAGAAGCACTGTCTTTGACTTCTCTGGATGTTTCCCAGGCGAGCTATTGACAAGTAAATCCTAGACGCTCGATCTTGGTTATTTTCGCTTTCGCGGCTGGCAGCAAAGTTCAGAACCATGTTTCTGTGAATAACTCTTGAACCGTAAGTCACAGACGCTCGCTCTTGGCTGCATTCGTTTCAGCTCGTGGCAGCCAGTCTAAAAAACACTATCTTGGACTTCTCTGGATGTTTCCCAGGCGAGCTATTGGCAGCATGTTCAGAACCACTGTTTCTGAGGCTAATTCTTGAACCGTAAGTCATAGACGCTCGATCTTGGCGGCATTCGTCTCAGCGCCTGGCAATTAGTATAGAAGCACTGTTTCCCACTGTTTCTGAGGCTAATTCTTGAACCGTAAGTCATAGACGCTAGATCGTGGCGGCATTCGTCTCAGCGCCTGGCAATTAGTATAGAAGCACTGTCTTTGACTTCTCTGGATGTTTCCCAGGCGAGCTATTGACAAGTAAATCCTAGACGCTCGATCTTGGTTATTTTCGCTTTCGCGGCTGGCAGCAAAGTTCAGAACCATGTTTCTGTGAATAACTCTTGAACCGTAAGTCACAGACGCTCGCTCTTGGCTGCATTCGTTTCAGCTCGTGGCAGCCAGTCTAAAAACACTTTCTTGGACTTCTCTGGATGTTTCCCAGGCGAGCTATTGGCAGCATGTTCAGAACCACTGTTTCTGAGGCTAATTCTTGAACCGTAAGTCTTAGACGCTCGATCTTGGCGGCATTCGTCTCAGCGCCTGGCAATTAGTATAGAAGCACTGTCGTTGACTTCTCTGGATGTTTCCCAGGCGAGCTATTGACAAGTAAATCCTAGACGCTCGAACTTGGTTATTTTCGCTTTCCGCGGCTGGCAGCAAAGTTCAGAACCATGTTTCTGTGAATAACTCTTGAACCGTAAGTCACAGACGCTCACTCTTGGCTGCATTCGTTTCAGCTCGTGGCAGCCAGTCTACAAAACACTATCTTGGACTTCTCTGGATGTTTCCCAGGCGAGCTATTGGCAGCATGTTCAGAACCACTGTTTCTGAGGCTAATTCTTGAACCGTAAGTCATAGACGCTCGATCTTGGCGGCATTCGTCTCAGCGCCTGGCAATTAGTATAGAAGCACTGTCTTTGACTTCTCTGGATGTTTCCCAGGCGAGCTTTTGACAAGTAAATCCTAGACGCTCGATCTTGGTTATTTTCGCTTTCGCGGCTGGCAGCAAAGTTCAGAACCATGTTTCTGTGAATAACTCTTGAACCGTAAGTCACAGACGCTCGCTCTTGGCTGCATTCGTTTCAGCTCGTGGCAGCCAGTCTAAAAAACACTATCTTGGACTTCTCTGGATGTTTCCCAGGCGAGCTATTGGCAGCATGTTCAGAACCACTGTTTCTGAGGCTAATTCTTGAACCGTAAGTCATAGACGCTCGATCTTGGCGGCATTCGTCTCAGCGCCTGGCAATTAGTATAGAAGCACTGTTTCCCACTGTTTCTGAGGCTAATTCTTGAACCGTAAGTCATAGACGCTCGATCTTGGCGGCATTCGTCTCAGCGCCTGGCAATTAGTATAGAAGCACTGTTTCCCACTGTTTCTGAGGCTAATTCTTGAACCGTAAGTCTTAGACGCTAGATCGTGGCGGCATTCGTCTCAGCGCCTGGCAATTAGTATAGAAGCACTGTCTTTGACTTCTCTGGATGTTTCCCAGGCGAGCTATTGACAAGTAAATCCTAGACGCTCGATCTTGGTTATTTTCGCTTTCGCGGCTGGCAGCAAAGTTCAGAACCATGTTTCTGTGAATAACTCTTGAACCGTAAGTCACAGACGCTCGCTCTTGGCTGCATTCGTTTCAGCTCGTGGCAGCCAGTCTAAAAAACACTATCTTGGACTTCTCTGGATGTTTCCCAGGCGAGCTATTGGCAGCATGTTCAGAACCACTGTTTCTGAGGCTAATTCTTGAACCGTAAGTCATGGACGCTCGATCTTGGCGGCATTCGTCTCAGCGCCTGGCAATTAGTATAGAAGCACTATTTCCCACTGTTTCTGAGGCTAATTCTTGCACCGTAAGTCATAGACGCTAGATCGTGGCGGCATTCGTCTCAGCGCCTGGCAATTAGTATAGAAGCACTGTCTTTGACTTCTCTGGATGTTTCCCAGGCGAGCTATTGACAAGTAAATCCTAGACGCTCGATCTTGGTTATTTTCGCTTTCGCGGCTGGCAGCAAAGTTCTGAACCATGTTTCTGTGAATAACTCTTGAACCGTAAGTCACAGACGCTCGCTCTTGGCTGCATTCGTTTCAGCTCGTGGCAGCCAGTCTAAAAAACACTATCTTGGACTTCTCTGGATGTTTCCCAGGCGAGCTATTGGCAGCATGTTCAGAACCACTGTTTCTGAGGCTAATTCTTGAACCGTAAGTCATAGACGCTCGATCTTGGCGGCATTCGTCTCAGCGCCTGGCAATTAGTATAGAAGCACTGTTTCCCACTGTTTCTGAGGCTAATTCTTGAACCGTAAGTCATAGACGCTAGATCGTGGCGGCATTCGTCTCAGCGCCTGGCAATTAGTATAGAAGCACTGTCTTTGACTTCTCTGGATGTTTCCCAGGCGAGCTATTGACAAGTAAATCCTAGACGCTCGATCTTGGTTATTTTCGCTTTCGCGGCTGGCAGCAAAGTTCAGAACCATGTTTCTGTGAATAACTCTTGAACCGTAAGTCACAGACGCTCGCTCTTGGCTGCATTCGTTTCAGCTCGTGGCAGCCAGTCTAAAAAACACTTTCTTGGACTTCTCTGGATGTTTCCCAGGCGAGCTATTGGCAGCATGTTCAGAACCACTGTTTCTGAGGCTAATTCTTGAACCGTAAGTCTTAGACGCTCGATCTTGGCGGCATTCGTCTCAGCGCCTGGCAATTAGTATAGAAGCACTGTCGTTGACTTCTCTGGATGTTTCCCAGGCGAGCTATTGACAAGTAAATCCTAGACGCTCGATCTTGGTTATTTTCGCTTTCGCGGCTGGCAGCAAAGTTCAGAACCATGTTTCTGTGAATAACTCTTGAACCGTAAGTCACAGACGCTCGCTCTTGGCTGCATTCGTTTCAGCTCGTGGCAGCCAGTCTAAAAAACACTATCTTGGACTTCTCTGGATGTTTCCCAGACGAGCTATTGGCAGCATGTTCAGAACCACTGTTTCTGAGGCTAATTCTTGAACCGTAAGTCATAGACGCTCGATCTTGGCGGCATTCGTCTCAGCGCCTGGCAATTAGTATAGAAGCACTGTTTCCCACTGTTTCTGAGGCTAATTCTTGAACCGTAAGTCATAGACGCTCGATCTTGGCGGCATTCGTCTCAGCGCCTGGCAATTAGTATAGAAGCACTGTTTCCCACTGTTTCTGAGGCTAATTCTTGAACCGTAAGTCTTAGACGCTAGATCGTGGTGGCATTCGTCTCAGCGCCTGGCAATTAGTATAGAAGCACTGTCTTTGACTTCTCTGGATGTTTCCCAGGCGAGCTATTGACAAGTAAATCCTAGACGCTCGATCTTGGTTATTTTCGCTTTCGCGGCTGGCAGCAAAGTTCAGAACCATCTTTCTGTGAATAACTCTTGAACCGTAAGTCACAGACGCTCGCTCTTGGCTGCATTCGTTTCAGCTCGTGGCAGCCAGTCTAAAAAACACTATCTTGAACTTCTCTGGATTTTTCCCAGGCGAGCAATTGGCAGCATGTTCAGAACCACTGTTTCTGAGGCTAATTCTTGAACCGTAAGTCATAGACGCTCGATCTTGGCGGCATTCGTCTCAGCGCCTGGCAATTAGTATAGAAGCACTGTTTCCCACTGTTTCTGAGGCTAATTCTTGAACCGTAAGTCATAGACGCTAGATCTTGGCGGCATTCGTCTCAGCGCCTGGCAATTAGTATAGAAGCACTGTCTTTGACTTCTCTGGATGTTTCCCAGGCGAGCTATTGACAAGTAAATCCTAGACGCTCGATCTTGATTATTTTCGCTTTCGCGGCTGGCAGCAAAGTTCAGAACCATCTTTCTGTGAATAACTCTTGAACCGTAAGTCACAGACGCTCGCTCTTGGCTGCATTCGTTTCAGCTCGTGGCAGCCAGTCTAAAAAACACTATCTTGGACTTCTCTGGATGTTTCCCAGGCGAGCTATTGGCAGCATGTTCAGAACCACTGTTTCTGAGGCTAATTCTTGAACCGTAAGTCATAGACGCTCGATCTTGGCGGCATTCGTCTCAGCGCCTGGCAATTAGTATAGAAGCACTGTTTCCCACTGTTTCTGAGGCTAATTCTTGAACCGTAAGTCATAGACGCTAGATCTTGGCGGCATTCGTCTCAGCGCCTGGCAATTAGTATAGAAGCACTGTCCTTGACTTCTCTGGATGTTTCCCAGGCGAGCTATTGACAAGTAAATCCTAGACGCTCGATCTTGGTTATTTTCGCTTTCGCGGCTGGCAGCAAAGTTCAGAACCATGTTTCTGTGAATAACTCTTGAACCGTAAGTCACAGACGCTCGCTCTTGGCTGCATTCGTTTCAGCTCGTGGCAGCCAGTCTAAAAAACACAATCTTGGACTTCTCTGGATGTTTCCCAGGCGAGCTATTGGCAGCATGTTCAGAACCACTGTTTCTGAGGCTAATTCTTGAACCGTAATTCATAGACGCCCGATCTTGGCGGCATTCGTCTCAGCGCCTGGCAATTAGTATAGAAGCACTGTTTCCCACTGTTTCTGAGGCTAATTCTTGAACCGTAAGTCATAGACGCTAGATCTTGGCGGCATTCGTCTCAGCGCCTGGCAATTAGTATAGAAGCACTGTCTTTGACTTCTCTGGATGTTTCCCAGGCGAGCTATTGACAAGTAAATCCTAGACGCTCGATCTTGGTTATTTTCGCTTTCGCGGCTGGCAGCAAAGTTCAGAACCATGTTTCTGTGAATAACTCTTGAACCGTAAGTCACAGACGCTCGCTCTTGGCTGCATTCGTTTCAGCTCATGGCAGCCAGTCTAAAAAACACAATCTTGGACTTCTCTGGATGTTTCCCAGGCGAGCTATTGGCAGCATGTTCAGAACCACTGTTTCTGAGGCTAATTCTTGAACCGTAAGTCATAGACGCTCGATCTTGGCGGCATTCGTCTCAGCGCCTGGCAATTAGTATGGAAGCACTGTCTTTGACTTCTCTGGATGTTTCCCAGGCGAGCTATTGACAAGTAAATCCTAGACGCCCGATCTTGGTTATTTTCGCTTTCGCGGCTGGCAGCAAAGTTCAGAACCATGTTTCTGTGAATAACTCTTGAACCGTAAGTCACAGACGCTCGCTCTTGGCTGCATTCGTTTCAGCTCGTGGCAGCCAGTCTAAAAAACACAATCTTGGACTTCTCTGGATGTTTCCCAGGCGAGCTATTGGCAGCATGTTCAGAACCACTGTTTCTGAGGCTAATTCTTGAACCGTAAGTCATAGACGCCCGATCTTGGCGGCATTCGTCTCAGCGCCTGGCAATTAGTATAGAAGCACTGTTTCCCACTGTTTCTGAGGCTAATTCTTGAACCGTAAGTCATAGACGCTAGATCTTGGCGGCATTCGTCTCAGCGCCTGGCAATTAGTATAGAAGCACTGTCTTTGACTTCTCTGGATGTTTCCCAGGCGAGCTATTGACAAGTAAATCCTAGACGCTCGATCTTGGTTATTTTCGCTTTCGCGGCTGGCAGCAAAGTTCAGAACCATGTTTCTGTGAATAACTCTTGAACCGTAAGTCACAGACGCTCGCTCTTGGCTGCATTCGTTTCAGCTCATGGCAGCCAGTCTAAAAAACACAATCTTGGACTTCTCTGGATGTTTCCCAGGCGAGCTATTGGCAGCATGTTCAGAACCACTGTTTCTGAGGCTAATTCTTGAACCGTAAGTCATAGACGCTCGATCTTGGCGGCATTCGTCTCAGCGCCTGGCAATTAGTATAGAAGCACTGTCTTTGACTTCTCTGGATGTTTCCCAGGCGAGCTATTGACAAGTAAATCCTAGACGCCCGATCTTGGTTATTTTCGCTTTCGCGGCTGGCAGCAAAGTTCAGAACCATGTTTCTGTGAATAACTCTTGAACCGTAAGTCACAGACGCTCGCTCTTGGCTGCATTCGTTTCAGCTCGTGGCAGCCAGTCTAAAAAACACTATCTTGGACTTCTCTGGATGTTTCCCAGACGTGCTATTGGCAGCATGTTCAGAACCACTGTTTCTGAGGCTAATTCTTGAACCGTAAGTCATAGACGCTCGATCTTGGCGGCATTCGTCTCAGCGCCTGGCAATTAGTATAGAAGCACTGTTTCCCACTGTTTCTGAGGCTAATTCTTGAACCGTAAGTCATAGACGCTAGATCTTGGCGGCATTCGTCTCAGCGCCTGGCAATTAGTATAGAAGCACTGTCTTTGACTTCTCTGGATGTTTCCCAGGCGAGCTATTGACAAGTAAATCCTAGACGCTCGATCTTGGTTATTTTCGCTTTCGCGGCTGGCAGCAAAGTTCAGAACCATGTTTCTGTGAATAACTCTTGAACCGTAAGTCACAGACGCTCGCTCTTGGCTGCATTCGTTTCAGCTCGTGGCAGCCAGTCTAAAAAACACTATCTTGGACTTCTCTGGATGTTTCCCAGGCGAGCTATTGGCAGCATGTTCAGAACCACTGTTTCTGAGGTTAATTCTTGAACCGTAAGTCATAGACGCTCGATCTTGGCGGCATTCGTCTCAGCGCCTGGCAATTAGTATAGAAGCACTGTTTCCCACTGTTTCTGAGGCTAATTCTTGAACCGTAAGTCATAGACGCTAGATCTTGGCGGCATTCGTCTCAGCGCCTGGCAATTAGTATAGAAGCACTGTCTTTGACTTCTCTGGATGTTTCCCAGGCGAGCTATTGACAAGTAAATCCTAGACGCTCGATCTTGGTTATTTTCGCTTTCGCGGCTGGCAGCAAAGTTCAGAACCATGTTTCTGTGAATAACTCTTGAACCGTAAGTCACAGACGCTCGCTCTTGGCTGCATTCGTTTCAGCTCATGGCAGCCAGTCTAAAAAACACAATCTTGGACTTCTCTGGATGTTTCCCAGGCGAGCTATTGGCAGCATGTTCAGAACCACTGTTTCTGAGGCTAATTCTTGAACCGTAAGTCATAGACGCTCGATCTTGGCGGCATTCGTCTCAGCGCCTGGCAATTAGTATAGAAGCACTGTCTTTGACTTCTCTGGATGTTTCCCAGCCGAGCTATTGACAAGTAAATCCTAGACGCCCGATCTTGGTTATTTTCGCTTTCGCGGCTGGCAGCAAAGTTCAGAACCATGTTTCTGTGAATAACTCTTGAACCGTAAGTCACAGACGCTCGCTCTTGGCTGCATTCGTTTCAGCTCGTGGCAGCCAGTCTAAAAAACACTATCTTGGACTTCTCTGGATGTTTCCCAGGCGAGCTATTGGCAGCATGTTCAGAACCACTGTTTCTGAGGCTAATTCTTGAACCGTAAGTCATAGACGCTCGATCTTGGCGGCATTCGTCTCAGCGCCTGGCAATTAGTATAGAAGCACTGTTTCCCACTGTTTCTGAGGCTAATTCTTGAACCGTAAGTCATAGACGCTAGATCTTGGCGGCATTCGTCTCAGCGCCTGGCAATTAGTATAGAAGCACTGTCTTTGACTTCTCTGGATGTTTCCCAGGCGAGCTATTGACAAGTAAATCCTAGACGCTCGATCTTGGTTATTTTCGCTTTCGCGGCTGGCAGCAAAGTTCAGAACCATGTTTCTGTGAATAACTCTTGAACCGTAAGTCACAGACGCTCGCTCTTGGCTGCATTCGTTTCAGCTCGTGGCAGCCAGTCTAAAAAACACTATCTTGGACTTCTCTGGATGTTTCCCAGGCGAGCTATTGGCAGCATGTTCAGAACCACTGTTTCTGAGGTTAATTCTTGAACCGTAAGTCATAGACGCTCGATCTTGGCGGCATTCGTCTCAGCACCTGGCAATTAGTATAGAAGCACTGTTTCCCACTGTTTCTGAGGCTAATTCTTGAACCGTAAGTCATAGACGCTAGATCTTGGCGGCATTCGTCTCAGCGCCTGGCAATTAGTATAGAAGCACTGTCTTTGACTTCTCTGGATGTTTCCCAGGCGAGCTATTGACAAGTAAATCCTAGACGCTCGATCTTGGTTATTTTCGCTTTCGCGGCTGGCAGCAAAGTTCAGAACCATGTTTCTGTGAATAACTCTTGAACCGTAAGTCACAGACGCTCGCTCTTGGCTGCATTCGTTTCAGCTCGTGGCAGCCAGTCTAAAAAACACTATCTTGGACTTCTCTGGATGTTTCCCAGACGAGCTATTGGCAGCATGTTCAGAACCACTGTTTCTGAGGCTAATTCTTGAACCGTAAGTCATAGTCGCTCGATCTTGTCGGCATTCGTCTCAGCGCCTGGCAATTAGTATAGAAGCACTGTTTCCCACTGTTTCTGAGGCTAATTCTTGAACCGTAAGTCATAGACGCTAGATCTTGGCGGCATTCGTCTCAGCGCCTGGCAATTAGTATAGAAGCACTGTCTTTGACTTCTCTGGATGTTTCCCAGGCGAGCTATTGACAAGTAAATCCTAGACGCTCGATCTTGGTTATTTTCGCTTTCGCGGCTGGCAGCAAAGTTCAGAACCATGTTTCTGTGAATAACTCTTGAACCGTAAGTCACAGACGCTCGCTCTTGGCTGCATTCGTTTCAGCTCGTGGCAGCCAGTCTAAAAAACACTATCTTGGACTTCTCTGGATGTTTCCCAGTCGAGCTATTGGCAGCATGTTCAGAACCACTGTTTCTGAGGCTAATTCTTGAACCGTAAGTCATAGACGCTCGATCATGGCGGCATTCGTCTCAGCGCCTGGCAATTAGTATAGAAGCACTGTTTCCCACTGTTTCTGAGGCTAATTCTTGAACCGTAAGTCATAGACGCTAGATCTTGGCGGCATTCGTCTCAGCGCCTGGCAATTAGTATAGAAGCACTGTCTTTGACTTCTCTGGATGTTTCCCAGGCGAGCTATTGACAAGTAAATCCTAGACGCTCGATCTTGATTATTTTCGCTTTCGCGGCTGGCAGCAAAGTTCAGAACCATGTTTCTGTGAATAACTCTTGAACCGTAAGTCACAGACGCTCGCTCTTGGCTGCATTCGTTTCAGCTCGTGGCAGCCAGTCTAAAAAACACTATCTTGGACTTCTCTGGATGTTTCCCAGGCGAGCTATTGGCAGCATGTTCAGAACCACTGTTTCTGAGGCTAATTCTTGAACCGTAAGTCATAGACGCTAGATCTTGGCGGCATTCGTCTCAGCGCCTGGCAATTAGTATAGAAGCACTGTCTTTGACTTCTCTGGATGTTTCCCAGGCGAGCTATTGACAAGTAAATCCTAGACGCTCGATCTTGGTTATTTTCGCTTTCGCGGCTGGCAGCAAAGTTCAGAACCATGTTTCTGTGAATAACTCTTGAACCGTAAGTCACAGACGCTCGCTCTTGGCTGCATTCGTTTCAGCTCGTGGCAGCCAGTCTAAAAAACACTATCTTGGACTTCTCTGGATGTTTCCCAGTCGAGCTATTGGCAGCATGTTCAGAACCACTGTTTCTGAGGCTAATTCTTGAACCGTAAGTCATAGACGCTCGATCATGGCGGCATTCGTCTCAGCGCCTGGCAATTAGTATAGAAGCACTGTTTCCCACTGTTTCTGAGGCTAATTCTTGAACCGTAAGTCATAGACGCTAGATCTTGGCGGCATTCGTCTCAGCGCCTGGCAATTAGTATAGAAGCACTGTCTTTGACTTCTCTGGATGTTTCCCAGGCGAGCTATTGACAAGTAAATCCTAGACGCTCGATCTTGATTATTTTCGCTTTCGCGGCTGGCAGCAAAGTTCAGAACCATGTTTCTGTGAATAACTCTTGAACCGTAAGTCACAGACGCTCGCTCTTGGCTGCATTCGTTTCAGCTCGTGGCAGCCAGTCTAAAAAACACTATCTTGGACTTCTCTGGATGTTTCCCAGGCGAGCTATTGGCAGCATGTTCAGAACCACTGTTTCTGAGGCTAATTCTTGAACCGTAAGTCATAGACGCTCGATCTTGGCGGCATTCGTCTCAGCGCCTGGCAATTAGTATAGAAGCACTGTTTCCCACTGTTACTGAGGCTAATTCTTGAACCGTAAGTCATAGACGCTAGATCTTGGCGGCATTCGTCTCAGCGCCTGGCAATTAGTATAGAAGCACTGTCTTTGACTTCTCTGGATGTTTCCCAGGCGAGCTATTGACAAGTAAATCCTAGACGCTCGATCTTGGTTATTTTCGCTTTCGCGGCTGGCAGCAAAGTTCAGAACCATGTTTCTGTGAATAACTCTTGAACCGTAAGTCACAGACGCTCGCTCTTGGCTGCATTCGTTTCAGCTCGTGGCAGCCAGTCTAAAAAACACAATCTTGGACTTCTCTGGATGTTTCCCAGGCGAGCTATTGGCAGCATGTTCAGAACCACTGTTTCTGAGGCTAATTCTTGAACCGTAAGTCATAGACGCCCGATCTTGGCGGCATTCGTCTCAGCGCCTGGCAATTAGTATAGAAGCACTGTTTCCCACTGTTTCTGAGGCTAATTCTTGAACCGTAAGTCATAGACGCTAGATCTTGGCGGCATTCGTCTCAGCGCCTGGCAATTAGTATAGAAGCACTGTCTTTGACTTCTCTGGATGTTTCCCAGGCGAGCTATTGACAAGTAAATCCTAGACGCTCGATCTTGGTTATTTTCGCTTTCGCGGCTGGCAGCAAAGTTCAGAACCATGTTTCTGTGAATAACTCTTGAACCGTAAGTCACAGACGCTCGCTCTTGGCTGCATTCGTTTCAGCTCATGGCAGCCAGTCTAAAAAACACAATCTTGGACTTCTCTGGATGTTTCCCAGGCGAGCTATTGGCAGCATGTTCAGAACCACTGTTTCTGAGGCTAATTCTTGAACCGTAAGTCATAGACGCTCGATCTTGGCGGCATTCGTCTCAGCGCCTGGCAATTAGTATAGAAGCACTGTCTTTGACTTCTCTGGATGTTTCCCAGGCGAGCTATTGACAAGTAAATCCTAGACGCCCGATCTTGGTTATTTTCGCTTTCGCGGCTGGCAGCAAAGTTCAGAACCATGTTTCTGTGAATAACTCTTGAACCGTAAGTCACAGACGCTCGCTCTTGGCTGCATTCGTTTCAGCTCGTGGCAGCCAGTCTAAAAAACACTATCTTGGACTTCTCTGGATGTTTCCCAGACGAGCTATTGGCAGCATGTTCAGAACCACTGTTTCTGAGGCTAATTCTTGAACCGTAAGTCATAGACGCCCGATCTTGGCGGCATTCGTCTCAGCGCCTGGCAATTAGTATAGAAGCACTGTTTCCCACTGTTTCTGAGGCTAATTCTTGAACCGTAAGTCATAGACGCTAGATCTTGGCGGCATTCGTCTCAGCGCCTGGCAATTAGTATAGAAGCACTGTCTTTGACTTCTCTGGATGTTTCCCAGGCGAGCTATTGACAAGTAAATCCTAGACGCTCGATCTTGGTTATTTTCGCTTTCGCGGCTGGCAGCAAAGTTCAGAACCATGTTTCTGTGAATAACTCTTGAACCGTAAGTCACAGACGCTCGCTCTTGGCTGCATTCGTTTCAGCTCGTGGCAGCCAGTCTAAAAAACACTATCTTGGACTTCTCTGGATGTTTCCCAGACGAGCTATTGGCAGCATGTTCAGAACCACTGTTTCTGAGGCTAATTCTTGAACCGTAAGTCATAGACGCTCGATCTTGGCGGCATTCGTCTCAGCGCCTGGCAATTAGTATAGAAGCACTGTTTCCTACTGTTTCTGAGGCTAATTCTTGAACCGTAAGTCATAGACGCTAGATCTTGGCGGCATTCGTCTCAGCGCCTGGCAATTAGTATAGAAGCACTGTCTTTGACTTCTCTGGATGTTTCCCAGGCGAGCTATTGACAAGTAAATCCTAGATGCTCGATCTTGGTTATTTTCGCTTTCGCGGCTGGCAGCAAAGTTCAGAACCATGTTTCTGTGAATAACTCTTGAACCGTAAGTCACAGACGCTCGCTCTTGGCTGCATTCGTTTCAGCTCGTGGCAGCCAGTCTAAAAAACACAATCTTGGACTTCTCTGGATGTTTCCCAGACGAGCTATTGGCAGCATGTTCAGAACCACTGTTTCTGAGGCTAATTCTTGAACCGTAAGTCATAGACGCCCGATCTTGGCGGCATTCGTCTCAGCGCCTGGCAATTAGTATAGAAGCACTGTCTTTGACTTCTCTGGATGTTTCCCAGGCGAGCTATTGACAAGTAAATCCTAGATGCTCGATCTTGGTTATTTTCGCTTTCGCGGCTGGCAGCAAAGTTCAGAACCATGTTTCTGTGAATAACTCTTGAACCGTAAGTCACAGACGCTCGCTCTTGGCTGCATTCGTTTCAGCTCGTGGCAGCCAGTCTAAAAAACACTATCTTGGACTTCTCTGGATGTTTCCCAGACGTGCTATTGGCAGCATGTTCAGAACCACTGTTTCTGAGGCTAATTCTTGAACCGTAAGTCATAGACGCTCGATCTTGGCGGCATTCGTCTCAGCGCCTGGCAATTAGTATAGAAGCACTGTTTCCCACTGTTTCTGAGGCTAATTCTTGAACCGTAAGTCATAGACGCTAGATCTTGGCGGCATTCGTCTCAGCGCCTGGCAATTAGTATAGAAGCACTGTCTTTGACTTCTCTGGATGTTTCCCAGGCGAGCTATTGACAAGTAAATCCTAGACGCTCGATCTTGGTTATTTTCGCTTTCGTGGCTGGCAGCAAAGTTCAGAACCATGTTTCTGTGAATAACTCTTGAACCGTAAGTCACAGACGCTCGCTCTTGGCTGCATTCGTTTCAGCTCGTGGCAGCCAGTCTAAAAAACACTATCTTGGACTTCTCTGGATGTTTCCCAGGCGAGCTATTGGCAGCATGTTCAGAACCACTGTTTCTGAGGTTAATTCTTGAACCGTAAGTCATAGACGCTCGATCTTGGCGGCATTCGTCTCAGCGCCTGGCAATTAGTATAGAAGCACTGTTTCCCACTGTTTCTGAGGCTAATTCTTGAACCGTAAGTCATAGACGCTAGATCTTGGCGGCATTCGTCTCAGCGCCTGGCAATTAGTATAGAAGCACTGTCTTTGACTTCTCTGGATGTTTCCCAGGCGAGCTATTGACAAGTAAATCCTAGACGCTCGATCTTGGTTATTTTCGCTTTCGCGGCTGGCAGCAAAGTTCAGAACCATGTTTCTGTGAATAACTCTTGAACCGTAAGTCACAGACGCTCGCTCTTGGCTGCATTCGTTTCAGCTCATGGCAGCCAGTCTAAAAAACACAATCTTGGACTTCTCTGGATGTTTCCCAGGCGAGCTATTGGCAGCATGTTCACAACCACTGTTTCTGAGGCTAATTCTTGAACCGTAAGTCATAGACGCTCGATCTTGGCGGCATTCGTCTCAGCGCCTGGCAATTAGTATGGAAGCACTGTCTTTGACTTCTCTGGATGTTTCCCAGGCGAGCTATTGACAAGTAAATCCTAGACGCCCGATCTTGGTTATTTTCGCTTTCGCGGCTGGCAGCAAAGTTCAGAACCATGTTTCTGTGAATAACTCTTGAACCGTAAGTCACAGACGCTCGCTCTTGGCTGCATTCGTTTCAGCTCGTGGCAGCCAGTCTAAAAAACACAATCTTGGACTTCTCTGGATGTTTCCCAGGCGAGCTATTGGCAGCATGTTCAGAACCACTGTTTCTGAGGCTAATTCTTGAACCGTAAGTCATAGACGCCCGATCTTGGCGGCATTCGTCTCAGCGCCTGGCAATTAGTATAGAAGCACTGTTTCCCACTGTTTCTGAGGCTAATTCTTGAACCGTAAGTCATAGACGCTAGATCTTGGCGGCATTCGTCTCAGCGCCTGGCAATTAGTATAGAAGCACTGTCTTTGACTTCTCTGGATGTTTCCCAGGCGAGCTATTGACAAGTAAATCCTAGACGCTCGATCTTGGTTATTTTCGCTTTCGCGGCTGGCAGCAAAGTTCAGAACCATGTTTCTGTGAATAACTCTTGAACCGTAAGTCACAGACGCTCGCTCTTGGCTGCATTCGTTTCAGCTCATGGCAGCCAGTCTAAAAAACACAATCTTGGACTTCTCTGGATGTTTCCCAGGCGAGCTATTGGCAGCATGTTCAGAACCACTGTTTCTGAGGCTAATTCTTGAACCGTAAGTCATAGACGCTCGATCTTGGCGGCATTCGTCTCAGCGCCTGGCAATTAGTATAGAAGCACTGTCTTTGACTTCTCTGGATGTTTCCCAGGCGAGCTATTGACAAGTAAATCCTAGACGCCCGATCTTGGTTATTTTCGCTTTCGCGGCTGGCAGCAAAGTTCAGAACCATGTTTCTGTGAATAACTCTTGAACCGTAAGTCACAGACGCTCGCTCTTGGCTGCATTCGTTTCAGCTCGTGGCAGCCAGTCTAAAAAACACTATCTTGGACTTCTCTGGATGTTTCCCAGACGTGCTATTGGCAGCATGTTCAGAACCACTGTTTCTGAGGCTAATTCTTGAACCGTAAGTCATAGACGCTCGATCTTGGCGGCATTCGTCTCAGCGCCTGGCAATTAGTATAGAAGCACTGTTTCCCACTGTTTCTGAGGCTAATTCTTGAACCGTAAGTCATAGACGCTAGATCTTGGCGGCATTCGTCTCAGCGCCTGGCAATTAGTATAGAAGCACTGTCTTTGACTTCTCTGGATGTTTCCCAGGCGAGCTATTGACAAGTAAATCCTAGACGCTCGATCTTGGTTATTTTCGCTTTCGCGGCTGGCAGCAAAGTTCAGAACCATGTTTCTGTGAATAACTCTTGAACCGTAAGTCACAGACGCTCGCTCTTGGCTGCATTCGTTTCAGCTCGTGGCAGCCAGTCTAAAAAACACTATCTTGGACTTCTCTGGATGTTTCCCAGGCGAGCTATTGGCAGCATGTTCAGAACCACTGTTTCTGAGGTTAATTCTTGAACCGTAAGTCATAGACGCTCGATCTTGGCGGCATTCGTCTCAGCGCCTGGCAATTAGTATAGAAGCACTGTTTCCCACTGTTTCTGAGGCTAATTCTTGAACCGCAAGTCATAGACGCTAGATCTTGGCGGCATTCGTCTCAGCGCCTGGCAATTAGTATAGAAGCACTGTCTTTGACTTCTCTGGATGTTTCCCAGGCGAGCTATTGACAAGTAAATCCTAGACGCTCGATCTTGGTTATTTTCGCTTTCGCGGCTGGCAGCAAAGTTCAGAACCATGTTTCTGTGAATAACTCTTGAACCGTAAGTCACAGACGCTCGCTCTTGGCTGCATTCGTTTCAGCTCATGGCAGCCAGTCTAAAAAACACAATCTTGGACTTCTCTGGATGTTTCCCAGGCGAGCTATTGGCAGCATGTTCAGAACCACTGTTTCTGAGGCTAATTCTTGAACCGTAAGTCATAGACGCTCGATCTTGGCGGCATTCGTCTCAGCGCCTGGCAATTAGTATAGAAGCACTGTCTTTGACTTCTCTGGATGTTTCCCAGCCGAGCTATTGACAAGTAAATCCTAGACGCCCGATCTTGGTTATTTTCGCTTTCGCGGCTGGCAGCAAAGTTCAGAACCATGTTTCTGTGAATAACTCTTGAACCGTAAGTCACAGACGCTCGCTCTTGGCTGCATTCGTTTCAGCTCGTGGCAGCCAGTCTAAAAAACACTATCTTGGACTTCTCTGGATGTTTCCCAGGCGAGCTATTGGCAGCATGTTCAGAACCACTGTTTCTGAGGCTAATTCTTGAACCGTAAGTCATAGACGCTCGATCTTGGCGGCATTCGTCTCAGCGCCTGGCAATTAGTATAGAAGCACTGTTTCCCACTGTTTCTGAGGCTAATTCTTGAACCGTAAGTCATAGACGCTAGATCTTGGCGGCATTCGTCTCAGCGCCTGGCAATTAGTATAGAAGCACTGTCTTTGACTTCTCTGGATGTTTCCCAGGCGAGCTATTGACAAGTAAATCCTAGACGCTCGATCTTGGTTATTTTCGCTTTCGCGGCTGGCAGCAAAGTTCAGAACCATGTTTCTGTGAATAACTCTTGAACCGTAAGTCACAGACGCTCGCTCTTGGCTGCATTCGTTTCAGCTCGTGGCAGCCAGTCTAAAAAACACTATCTTGGACTTCTCTGGATGTTTCCCAGACGAGCTATTGGCAGCATGTTCAGAACCACTGTTTCTGAGGCTAATTCTTGAACCGTAAGTCATAGTCGCTCGATCTTGTCGGCATTCGTCTCAGCGCCTGGCAATTAGTATAGAAGCACTGTTTCCCACTGTTTCTGAGGCTAATTCTTGAACCGTAAGTCATAGACGCTAGATCTTGGCGGCATTCGTCTCAGCGCCTGGCAATTAGTATAGAAGCACTGTCTTTGACTTCTCTGGATGTTTCCCAGGCGAGCTATTGACAAGTAAATCCTAGACGCTCGATCTTGGTTATTTTCGCTTTCGCGGCTGGCAGCAAAGTTCAGAACCATGTTTCTGTGAATAACTCTTGAACCGTAAGTCACAGACGCTCGCTCTTGGCTGCATTCGTTTCAGCTCGTGGCAGCCAGTCTAAAAAACACTATCTTGGACTTCTCTGGATGTTTCCCAGTCGAGCTATTGGCAGCATGTTCAGAACCACTGTTTCTGAGGCTAATTCTTGAACCGTAAGTCATAGACGCTCGATCATGGCGGCATTCGTCTCAGCGCCTGGCAATTAGTATAGAAGCACTGTTTCCCACTGTTTCTGAGGCTAATTCTTGAACCGTAAGTCATAGACGCTAGATCTTGGCGGCATTCGTCTCAGCGCCTGGCAATTAGTATAGAAGCACTGTCTTTGACTTCTCTGGATGTTTCCCAGGCGAGCTATTGACAAGTAAATCCTAGACGCTCGATCTTGATTATTTTCGCTTTCGCGGCTGGCAGCAAAGTTCAGAACCATGTTTCTGTGAATAACTCTTGAACCGTAAGTCACAGACGCTCGCTCTTGGCTGCATTCGTTTCAGCTCGTGGCAGCCAGTCTAAAAAACACTATCTTGGACTTCTCTGGATGTTTCCCAGGCGAGCTATTGGCAGCATGTTCAGAACCACTGTTTCTGAGGCTAATTCTTGAACCGTAAGTCATAGACGCTCGATCTTGGCGGCATTCGTCTCAGCGCCTGGCAATTAGTATAGAAGCACTGTTTCCCACTGTTACTGAGGCTAATTCTTGAACCGTAAGTCATAGACGCTAGATCTTGGCGGCATTCGTCTCAGCGCCTGGCAATTAGTATAGAAGCACTGTCTTTGACTTCTCTGGATGTTTCCCAGGCGAGCTATTGACAAGTAAATCCTAGACGCTCGATCTTGGTTATTTTCGCTTTCGCGGCTGGCAGCAAAGTTCAGAACCATGTTTCTGTGAATAACTCTTGAACCGTAAGTCACAGACGCTCGCTCTTGGCTGCATTCGTTTCAGCTCGTGGCAGCCAGTCTAAAAAACACAATCTTGGACTTCTCTGGATGTTTCCCAGGCGAGCTATTGGCAGCATGTTCAGAACCACTGTTTCTGAGGCTAATTCTTGAACCGTAAGTCATAGACGCCCGATCTTGGCGGCATTCGTCTCAGCGCCTGGCAATTAGTATAGAAGCACTGTTTCCCACTGTTTCTGAGGCTAATTCTTGAACCGTAAGTCATAGACGCTAGATCTTGGCGGCATTCGTCTCAGCGCCTGGCAATTAGTATAGAAGCACTGTCTTTGACTTCTCTGGATGTTTCCCAGGCGAGCTATTGACAAGTAAATCCTAGACGCTCGATCTTGGTTATTTTCGCTTTCGCGGCTGGCAGCAAAGTTCAGAACCATGTTTCTGTGAATAACTCTTGAACCGTAAGTCACAGACGCTCGCTCTTGGCTGCATTCGTTTCAGCTCATGGCAGCCAGTCTAAAAAACACAATCTTGGACTTCTCTGGATGTTTCCCAGGCGAGCTATTGGCAGCATGTTCAGAACCACTGTTTCTGAGGCTAATTCTTGAACCGTAAGTCATAGACGCTCGATCTTGGCGGCATTCGTCTCAGCGCCTGGCAATTAGTATAGAAGCACTGTCTTTGACTTCTCTGGATGTTTCCCAGGCGAGCTATTGACAAGTAAATCCTAGACGCCCGATCTTGGTTATTTTCGCTTTCGCGGCTGGCAGCAAAGTTCAGAACCATGTTTCTGTGAATAACTCTTGAACCGTAAGTCACAGACGCTCGCTCTTGGCTGCATTCGTTTCAGCTCGTGGCAGCCAGTCTAAAAAACACTATCTTGGACTTCTCTGGATGTTTCCCAGACGAGCTATTGGCAGCATGTTCAGAACCACTGTTTCTGAGGCTAATTCTTGAACCGTAAGTCATAGACGCCCGATCTTGGCGGCATTCGTCTCAGCGCCTGGCAATTAGTATAGAAGCACTGTTTCCCACTGTTTCTGAGGCTAATTCTTGAACCGTAAGTCATAGACGCTAGATCTTGGCGGCATTCGTCTCAGCGCCTGGCAATTAGTATAGAAGCACTGTCTTTGACTTCTCTGGATGTTTCCCAGGCGAGCTATTGACAAGTAAATCCTAGACGCTCGATCTTGGTTATTTTCGCTTTCACGGCTGGCAGCAAAGTTCAGAACCATGTTTCTGTGAATAACTCTTGAACCGTAAGTCACAGACGCTCGCTCTTGGCTGCATTCGTTTCAGCTCGTGGCAGCCAGTCTAAAAAACACTATCTTGGACTTCTCTGGATGTTTCCCAGACGAGCTATTGGCAGCATGTTCAGAACCACTGTTTCTGAGGCTAATTCTTGAACCGTAAGTCATAGACGCTCGATCTTGGCGGCATTCGTCTCAGCGCCTGGCAATTAGTATAGAAGCACTGTTTCCTACTGTTTCTGAGGCTAATTCTTGAACCGTAAGTCATAGACGCTAGATCTTGGCGGCATTCGTCTCAGCGCCTGGCAATTAGTATAGAAGCACTGTCTTTGACTTCTCTGGATGTTTCCCAGGCGAGCTATTGACAAGTAAATCCTAGATGCTCGATCTTGGTTATTTTCGCTTTCGCGGCTGGCAGCAAAGTTCAGAACCATGTTTCTGTGAATAACTCTTGAACCGTAAGTCACAGACGCTCGCTCTTGGCTGCATTCGTTTCAGCTCGTGGCAGCCAGTCTAAAAAACACAATCTTGGACTTCTCTGGATGTTTCCCAGACGAGCTATTGGCAGCATGTTCAGAACCACTGTTTCTGAGGCTAATTCTTGAACCGTAAGTCATAGACGCCCGATCTTGGCGGCATTCGTCTCAGCGCCTGGCAATTAGTATAGAAGCACTGTCTTTGACTTCTCTGGATGTTTCCCAGGCGAGCTATTGACAAGTAAATCCTAGATGCTCGATCTTGGTTATTTTCGCTTTCGCGGCTGGCAGCAAAGTTCAGAACCATGTTTCTGTGAATAACTCTTGAACCGTAAGTCACAGACGCTCGCTCTTGGCTGCATTCGTTTCAGCTCGTGGCAGCCAGTCTAAAAAACACTATCTTGGACTTCTCTGGATGTTTCCCAGACGTGCTATTGGCAGCATGTTCAGAACCACTGTTTCTGAGGCTAATTCTTGAACCGTAAGTCATAGACGCTCGATCTTGGCGGCATTCGTCTCAGCGCCTGGCAATTAGTATAGAAGCACTGTTTCCCACTGTTTCTGAGGCTAATTCTTGAACCGTAAGTCATAGACGCTAGATCTTGGCGGCATTCGTCTCAGCGCCTGGCAATTAGTATAGAAGCACTGTCTTTGACTTCTCTGGATGTTTCCCAGGCGAGCTATTGACAAGTAAATCCTAGACGCTCGATCTTGGTTATTTTCGCTTTCGCGGCTGGCAGCAAAGTTCAGAACCATGTTTCTGTGAATAACTCTTGAACCGTAAGTCACAGACGCTCGCTCTTGGCTGCATTCGTTTCAGCTCGTGGCAGCCAGTCTAAAAAACACTATCTTGGACTTCTCTGGATGTTTCCCAGGCGAGCTATTGGCAGCATGTTCAGAACCACTGTTTCTGAGGTTAATTCTTGAACCGTAAGTCATAGACGCTCGATCTTGGCGGCATTCGTCTCAGCGCCTGGCAATTAGTATAGAAGCACTGTTTCCCACTGTTTCTGAGGCTAATTCTTGAACCGTAAGTCATAGACGCTAGATCTTGGCGGCATTCGTCTCAGCGCCTGGCAATTAGTATAGAAGCACTGTCTTTGACTTCTCTGGATGTTTCCCAGGCGAGCTATTGACAAGTAAATCCTAGACGCTCGATCTTGGTTATTTTCGCTTTCGCGGCTGGCAGCAAAGTTCAGAACCATGTTTCTGTGAATAACTCTTGAACCGTAAGTCACAGACGCTCGCTCTTGGCTGCATTCGTTTCAGCTCGTGGCAGCCAGTCTAAAAAACACTATCTTGGACTTCTCTGGATGTTTCCCAGACGAGCTATTGGCAGCATGTTCAGAACCACTGTTTCTGAGGCTAATTCTTGAACCGTAAGTCATAGACGCTCGATCATGGCGGCATTCGTCTCAGCGCCTGGCAATTAGTATAGAAGCACTGTTTCCCACTGTTTCTGAGGCTAATTCTTGAACCGTAAGTCATAGACGCTAGATCTTGGCGGCATTCGTCTCAGCGCCTGGCAATTAGTATAGAAGCACTGTCTTTGACTTCTCTGGATGTTTCCCAGGCGAGCTATTGACAAGTAAATCCTAGACGCTCGATCTTGATTATTTTCGCTTTCGCGGCTGGCAGCAAAGTTCAGAACCATGTTTCTGTGAATAACTCTTGAACCGTAAGTCACAGACGCTCGCTCTTGGCTGCATTCGTTTCAGCTCGTGGCAGCCAGTCTAAAAAACACTATCTTGGACTTCTCTGGATGTTTCCCAGGCGAGCTATTGGCAGCATGTTCAGAACCACTGTTTCTGAGGCTAATTCTTGAACCGTAAGTCATAGACGTTCGATCTTGGCGGCATTCGTCTCAGCGCCTGGCAATTAGTATAGAAGCACTGTTTCCCACTGTTTCTGAGGCTAATTCTTGAACCGTAAGTCATAGACGCTAGATCTTGGCGGCATTCGTCTCAGCGCCTGGCAATTAGTATAGAAGCACTGTCTTTGACTTCTCTGGATGTTTCCCAGGCGAGCTATTGACAAGTAAATCCTAGACGCTCGATCTTGGTTATTTTCGCTTTCGCGGCTGGCAGCAAAGTTCAGAACCATGTTTCTGTGAATAACTCTTGAACCGTAAGTCACAGACGCTCGCTCTTGGCTGCATTCGTTTCAGCTCGTGGCAGCCAGTCTAAAAAACACAATCTTGGACTTCTCTGGATGTTTCCCAGGCGAGCTATTGGCAGCATGTTCAGAACCACTGTTTCTGAGGCTAATTCTTGAACCGTAAGTCATAGACGCCCGATCTTGGCGGCATTCGTCTCAGCGCCTGGCAATTAGTATAGAAGCACTGTTTCCCACTGTTTCTGAGGCTAATTCTTGAACCGTAAGTCATAGACGCTAGATCTTGGCGGCATTCGTCTCAGCGCCTGGCAATTAGTATAGAAGCACTGTCTTTGACTTCTCTGGATGTTTCCCAGGCGAGCTATTGACAAGTAAATCCTAGACGCTCGATCTTGGTTATTTTCGCTTTCGCGGCTGGCAGCAAAGTTCAGAACCATGTTTCTGTGAATAACTCTTGAACCGTAAGTCACAGACGCTCGCTCTTGGCTGCATTCGTTTCAGCTCATGGCAGCCAGTCTAAAAAACACAATCTTGGACTTCTCTGGATGTTTCCCAGGCGAGCTATTGGCAGCATGTTCAGAACCACTGTTTCTGAGGCTAATTCTTGAACCGTAAGTCATAGACGCTCGATCTTGGCGGCATTCGTCTCAGCGCCTGGCAATTAGTATAGAAGCACTGTCTTTGACTTCTCTGGATGTTTCCCAGGCGAGCTATTGACAAGTAAATCCTATACGCTCGATCTTGGTTATTTTCGCTTTCGCGGCTGGCAGCAAAGTTCAGAACCATGTTTCTGTGAGTAACTCTTGAACCGTAAGTCACAGACGCTCGCTCTTGGCTGCATTCGTTTCAGCTCATGGCAGCCAGTCTAAAAAACACAATCTTGGACTTCTCTGGATGTTTCCCAGGCGAGCTATTGGCAGCATGTTCAGAACCACTGTTTCTGAGGCTAATTCTTGAACCGTAAGTCATAGACGCTCGATCTTGGCGGCATTCGTCTCAGCGCCTGGCAATTAGTATAGAAGCACTGTCTTTGACTTCTCTGGATGTTTCCCAGGCGAGCTATTGACAAGTAAATCCTAGACGCCCGATATTGGTTATTTTCGCTTTCGCGGCTGGCAGCAAAGTTCAGAACCATGTTTCTGTGAATAACTCTTGAACCGTAAGTCACAGACGCTCGCTCTTGGCTGCATTCGTTTCAGCTCGTGGCAGCCAGTCTAAAAAAACACTATCTTGGACTTCTCTGGATGTTTCCCAGACGAGCTATTGGCAGCATGTTCAGAACCACTGTTTCTGAGGCTAATTCTTGAACCGTAAGTCATAGACGCCCGATCTTGGCGGCATTCGTCTCAGCGCCTGGCAATTAGTATAGAAGCACTGTTTCCCACTGTTTCTGAGGCTAATTCTTGAACCGTAAGTCATAGACGCTAGATCTTGGCGGCATTCGTCTCAGCGCCTGGCAATTAGTATAGAAGCACTGTCTTTGACTTCTCTGGATGTTTCCCAGGCGAGCTATTGACAAGTAAATCCTAGACGCTCGATCTTGGTTATTTTCGCTTTCGCGGCTGGCAGCAAAGTTCAGAACCATGTTTCTGTGAATAACTCTTGAACCGTAAGTCACAGACGCTCGCTCTTGGCTGCATTCGTTTCAGCTCGTGGCAGCCAGTCTAAAAAACACTATCTTGGACTTCTCTGGATGTTTCCCAGGCGAGCTATTGGCAGCATGTTCAGAACCACTGTTTCTGAGGCTAATTCTTGAACCGTAAGTCATAGACGCTCGATCTTGGCGGCATTCGTCTCAGCGCCTGGCAATTAGTATAGAAGCACTGTTTCCCACTGTTTCTGAGGCTAATTCTTGAACCGTAAGTCATAGACGCTAGATCTTGGCGGCATTCGTCTCAGCGCCTGGCAATTAGTATAGAAGCACTGTCTTTGACTTCTCTGGATGTTTCCCAGGCGAGCTATTGACAAGTAAATCCTAGACGCTCGATCTTGGTTATTTTCGCTTTCGCGGCTGGCAGCAAAGTTCAGAACCATGTTTCTGTGAATAACTCTTGAACCGTAAGTCACAGACGCTCGCTCTTGGCTGCATTCGTTTCAGCTCGTGGCAGCCAGTCTAAAAAACACTATCTTGGACTTCTCTGGATGTTTCCCAGACGAGCTATTGGCAGCATGTTCAGAACCACTGTTTCTGAGGCTAATTCTTGAACCGTAAGTCATAGACGCTCGATCTTGGTGGCATTCGTCTCAGCGCCTGGCAATTAGTATAGAAGCACTGTTTCCCACTGTTTCTGAGGCTAATTCTTGAACCGTAAGTCATAGACGCTAGATCTTGGCGGCATTCGTCTCAGCGCCTGGCAATTAGTATAGAAGCACTGTCTTTGACTTCTCTGGATGTTTCCCAGGCGAGCTATTGACAAGTAAATCCTAGACGCTCGATCTTGGTTATTTTCGCTTTCGCGGCTGGCAGCAAAGTTCAGAACCATCTTTCTGTGAATAACTCTTGAACCGTAAGTCACAGGCGCTCGCTCTTGGCTGCATTCGTTTCAGCTCGTGGCAGCCAGTCTAAAAAACACTATCTTGGACTTCTCTGGATGTTTCCCAGGCGAGCTATTGGCAGCATGTTCAGAACCACTGTTTCTGAGGCTAATTCTTGAACCGTAAGTCATAGACGCTCGATCTTGGCGGCATTCGTCTCAGCGCCTGGCAATTAGTATGGAAGCACTGTCTTTGACTTTTCTGGATGTTTCCCAGGCGAGCTATTGACAAGTAAATCCTAGACGCTCGATCTTGGTTATTTTCGCTTTCGCGGCTGGCAGCAAAGTTCAGAACCATGTTTCTGTGAATAACTCTTGAACCGTAAGTCACAGACGCTCGCTCTTGGCTGCATTCGTTTCAGCTCGTGGCAGCCAGTCTAAAAAACACAATCTTGGACTTCTCTGGATGTTTCCCAGGCGAGCTATTGGCAGCATGTTCAGAACCACTGTTTCTGAGGCTAATTCTTGAACCGTAAGTCATAGACGCCCGATCTTGGCGGCATTCGTCTCAGCGCCTGGCAATTAGTATAGAAGCACTGTTTCCCACTGTTTCTGAGGCTAATTCTTGAACCGTAAGTCATAGACGCTAGATCTTGGCGGCATTCGTCTCAGCGCCTGGCAATTAGTATAGAAGCACTGTCTTTGACTTCTCTGGATGTTTCCCAGGCGAGCTATTGACAAGTAAATCCTAGACGCTCGATCTTGGTTATTTTCGCTTTCGCGGCTGGCAGCAAAGTTCAGAACCATGTTTCTGTGAATAACTCTTGAACCGTAAGTCACAGACGCTCGCTCTTGGCTGCATTCGTTTCAGCTCGTGGCAGCCAGTCTAAAAAACACTATCTTGGACTTCTCTGGATGTTTCCCAGACGAGCTATTGGCAGCATGTTCAGAACCACTGTTTCTGAGGCTAATTCTTGAACCGTAAGTCATAGACGCCCGATCTTGGCGGCATTCGTCTCAGCGCCTGGCAATTAGTATAGAAGCACTGTTCCCCACTGTTTCTGAGGCTAATTCTTGAACCGTAAGTCACAGACGCTCGCTCTTGGCTGCATTCGTTTCAGCTCGTGGCAGCCAGTCTAAAAAACACTATCTTGGACTTCTCTGGATGTTTCCCAGACGAGCTATTGGCAGCATGTTCAGAACCACTGTTTCTGAGGCTAATTCTTGAACCGTAAGTCATAGACGCTAGATCTTGGCGGCATTCGTCTCAGCGCCTGGCAATTAGTATAGAAGCACTGTCTTTGACTTTTCTGGATGTTTCCCAGGCGAGCTATTGACAAGTAAATCCTAGACGCTCGATCTTGGTTATTTTCGCTTTCGCGGCTGGCAGCAAAGTTCAGAACCATGTTTCTGTGAATAACTCCTGAACCGTAAGTCACAGACGCTCGCTCTTGGCTGCATTCGTTTCAGCTCGTGGCAGCCAGTCTAAAAAACACAATCTTGGACTTCTCTGGATGTTTCCCAGGCGAGCTATTGGCAGCATGTTCAGAACCACTGTTTCTGAGGCTAATTCTTGAACCGTAAGTCATAGACGCCCGATCTTGGCGGCATTCGTCTCAGCGCCTGGCAATTAGTATAGAAGCACTGTTTCCCACTGTTTCTGAGGCTAATTCTTGAACCGTAAGTCATAGACGCTAGATCTTGGCGGCATTCGTCTCAGCGCCTGGCAATTAGTATAGAAGCACTGTCTTTGACTTCTCTGGATGTTTCCCAGGCGAGCTATTGACAAGTAAATCCTAGACGCTCGATCTTGGTTATTTTCGCTTTCGCGGCTGGCAGCAAAGTTCAGAACCATGTTTCTGTGAATAACTCTTGAACCGTAAGTCACAGACGCTCGCTCTTGGCTGCATTCGTTTCAGCTCGTGGCAGCCAGTCTAAAAAACACTATCTTGGACTTCTCTGGATGTTTCCCAGACGAGCTATTGGCAGCATGTTCAGAACCACTGTTTCTGAGGCTAATTCTTGAACCGTAAGTCATAGACGCCCGATCTTGGCGGCATTCGTCTCAGCGCCTGGCAATTAGTATAGAAGCACTGTTCCCCACTGTTTCTGAGGCTAATTCTTGAACCGTAAGTCACAGACGCTCGCTCTTGGCTGCATTCGTTTCAGCTCGTGGCAGCCAGTCTAAAAAACACTATCTTGGACTTCTCTGGATGTTTCCCAGACGAGCTATTGGCAGCATGTTCAGAACCACTGTTTCTGAGGCTAATTCTTGAACCGTAAGTCATAGACGCTAGATCTTGGCGGCATTCGTCTCAGCGCCTGGCAATTAGTATAGAAGCACTGTCTTTGACTTTTCTGGATGTTTCCCAGGCGAGCTATTGACAAGTAAATCCTAGACGCTCGATCTTGGTTATTTTCGCTTTCGCGGCTGGCAGCAAAGTTCAGAACCATGTTTCTGTGAATAACTCCTGAACCGTAAGTCACAGACGCTCGCTCTTGGCTGCATTCGTTTCAGCTCGTGGCAGCCAGTCTAAAAAACACAATCTTGGACTTCTCTGGATGTTTCCCAGGCGAGCTATTGGCAGCATGTTCAGAACCACTGTTTCTGAGGCTAATTCTTGAACCGTAAGTCATAGACGCTCGATCTTGGCGGCATTCGTCTCAGCGCCTGGCAATTAGTATAGAAGCAATGTTTCCCACTGTTTCTGAGGCTAATTCTTGAACCGTAAGTCATAGACGCTAGATCTTGGCGGCATTCGTCTCAGCGCCTGGCAATTAGTATAGAAGCACTGTCTTTGACTTCTCTGGATGTTTCCCAGGCGAGCTATTGACAAGTAAATCCTAGACGCTCGATCTTGGTTATTTTCGCTTTCGCGGCTGGCAGCAAAGTTCAGAACCATGTTTCTGTGAATAACTCTTGAACCGTAAGTCACAGACGCTCGCTCTTGGCTGCATTCGTTTCAGCTCGTGGCAGCCAGTCTAAAAAACACTATCTTGGACTTCTCTGGATGTTTCCCAGGCGAGCTATTGGCAGCATGTTCAGAACCACTGTTTCTGAGGCTAATTCTTGAACCGTAAGTCATAGACGCTCGCACTTGGCGGCATTCGTCTCAACGCCTGGCAATTAGTATAGAAGCACTGTTTCCCACTGTTTCTGAGGCTAATTCTTGAACCGTAAGTCATAGACGCTAGATCTTGGCGGCATTCGTCTCAGCGCCTGGCAATTAGTATAGAAGCACTGTCTTTGACTTCTCTGGATGTTTCCCAGGCGAGCTATTGACAAGTAAATCCTAGACGCTCGATCTTGGTTATTTTCGCTTTCGCGTCTGGCAGCAAAGTTCAGAACCATGTTTCTGTGAATAACTCTTGAACCGTAAGTCACAGACGCTCGCTCTTGGCTGCATTCGTTTCAGCTCGTGGCAGCCAGTCTAAAAAACACTATCTTGGACTTCTCTGGATGTTTCCCAGGCGAGCTATTGGCAGCATGTTCAGAACCACTGTTTCTGAGGCTAATTCTTGAACCGTAAGTCATAGACGCTCGATCTTGGCGGCATTCGTCTCAGCGCCTGGCAATTAGTATAGAAGCACTGTTTCCCACTGTTTCTGAGGCTAATTCTTGAACCGTAAGTCATAGACGCTAGATCTTGGCGGCATTCGTCTCAGCGCCTGGCAATTAGTATAGAAGCACTGTCTTTGACTTCTCTGGATGTTTCCCAGGCGAGCTATTGACAAGTAAATCCTAGACGCTCGATCTTGGTTATTTTCGCTTTCGCGGCTGGCAGCAAAGTTCAGAACCATGTTTCTGTGAATAACTCTTGAACCGTAAGTCACAGACGCTCGCTCTTGGCTGCATTCGTTTCAGCTCGTGGCAGCCAGTCTAAAAAACACTATCTTGGACTTCTCTGGATGTTTCCCAGACGAGCTATTGGCAGCATGTTCAGAACCACTGTTTCTGAGGCTAATTCTTGAACCGTAAGTCATAGACGCTCGATCTTGGTGGCATTCGTCTCAGCGCCTGGCAATTAGTATAGAAGCACTGTTTCCCACTGTTTCTGAGGCTAATTCTTGAACCGTAAGTCATAGACGCTAGATCTTGGCGGCATTCGTCTCAGCGCCTTGCAATTAGTATAGAAGCACTGTCTTTGACTTCTCTGGATGTTTCCCAGGCGAGCTATTGACAAGTAAATCCTAGACGCTCGATCTTGGTTATATTCGCTTTCGCGGCTGGCAGCAAAGTTCAGAACCATGTTTCTGTGAATAACTCTTGAACAGTAAGTCACAGACGCTCGCTCTTGGCTGCATTCGTTTCAGCTCGTGGCAGCCAGTCTAAAAAACACTATCTTGGACTTCTCTGGATGTTTCCCAGGCGAGCTATTGGCAGCATGTTCAGAACCACTGTTTCTGAGGCTAATTCTTGAACCGTAAGTCATAGACGCTCGATCTTGGCGGCATTCGTCTCAGCGCCTGGCAATTAGTATAGAAGCACTGTCTTTGACTTCTCTGGATGTTTCCCAGGCGAGCTATTGACAAGTAAATCCTAGACGCTCGGTCTTGGTTATTTTCGCTCTCGCGGCTGGCAGCAAAGTTCAGAACCATGTTTCTGTGAATAACTCTTGAACCGTAAGTCACAGACGCTCGCTCTTGGCTGCATTCGTTTCAGCTCGTGGGAGCCAGTCTAAAAAACACAATCTTGGACTTCTCTGGATGTTTCCCAGGCGAGCTATTGGCAGCATGTTCAGAACCACTGTTTCTGAGGCTAATTCTTGAACCGTAAGTCATAGACGCTCGCACTTGGCGGCATTCGTCTCAGCGCCTGGCAATTAGTATAGAAGCACTGTTTCCCACTGTTTCTGAGGCTAATTCTTGAACCGTAAGTCATAGACGCTAGATCTTGGCGGCATTCGTCTCAGCGCCTGGCAATTAGTATAGAAGCACTGTCTTTGACTTCTCTGGATGTTTCCCAGGCGAGCTATTGACAAGTAAATCCTAGACGCTCGATCTTGGTTATTTTCGCTTTCGCGGCTGGCAGCAAAGTTCAGAACCATGTTTCTGTGAATAACTCTTGAACCGTAAGTCACAGACGCTCGCTCTTGGCTGCATTCGTTTCAGCTCGTGGCAGCCAGTCTAAAAAACACTATCTTGGACTTCTCTGGATGTTTCCCAGGCGAGCTATTGGCAGCATGTTCAGAACCACTGTTTCTGAGGCTAATTCTTGAACCGTAAGTCATAGACGCTCGCACTTGGCGGCATTCGTCTCAACGCCTGGCAATTAGTATAGAAGCACTGTTTCCCACTGTTTCTGAGGCTAATTCTTGAACCGTAAGTCATAGACGCTAGATCTTGGCGGCATTCGTCTCAGCGCCTGGCAATTAGTATAGAAGCACTGTCTTTGACTTCTCTGGATGTTTCCCAGGCGAGCTATTGACAAGTAAATCCTAGACGCTCGATCTTGGTTATTTTCGCTTTCGCGTCTGGCAGCAAAGTTCAGAACCATGTTTCTGTGAATAACTCTTGAACCGTAAGTCACAGACGCTCGCTCTTGGCTGCATTCGTTTCAGCTCGTGGCAGCCAGTCTAAAAAACACTATCTTGGACTTCTCTGGATGTTTCCCAGGCGAGCTATTGGCAGCATGTTCAGAACCACTGTTTCTGAGGCTAATTCTTGAACCGTAAGTCATAGACGCTCGATCTTGGCGGCATTCGTCTCAGCGCCTGGCAATTAGTATAGAAGCACTGTCTTTGACTTCTCTGGATGTTTCCCAGGCGAGCTATTGACAAGTAAATCCTAGACGCTCGATCTTGGTTATTTTCGCTTTCGCGGCTGGCAGCAAAGTTCAGAACCATGTTTCTGTGAATAACTCTTGAACCGTAAGTCACAGACGCTCGCTCTTGGCTGCATTCGTTTCAGCTCGTGGCAGCCAGTCTAAAAAACACTATCTTGGACTTCTCTGGATGTTTCCCAGGCGAGCTATTGGCAGCATGTTCAGAACCACTGTTTCTGAGGCTAATTCTTGAACCGTAAGTCTTAGACGCTCGATCTTGGCGGCATTCGTCTCAGCGCCTGGCAATTAGTATAGAAGCACTGTCTTTGACTTCTCTGGATGTTTCCCAGGCGAGCTATTGACAAGTAAATCCTAGACGCTCGATCTTGGTTATTTTCGCTTTCGCGGCTGGCAGCAAAGTTCAGAACCATGTTTCTGTGAATAACTCTGTAACCGTAAGTCACAGACGCTCGCTCTTGGCTGCATTCGTTTCAGCTCGTGGCAGCCAGTCTAAAAAACACAATCTTGGACCTCTCTGGATGTTTCCCAGGCGAGCTATTGGCAGCATGTTCAGAACCACTGTTTCTGAAGCTAATTCTTGAACCGTAAGTCATAGACGCTCGATCTTGGCGGCATTCGTCTCAGCGCCTGGCAATTAGTATAGAAGCACTGTTTCCCACTGTTTCTGAGGCTAATTCTTGAACCGTAAGTCATAGACGCTAGATCTTGGCGGCATTCGTCTCAGCGCCTGGCAATTAGTATAGAAGCACTGTCTTTGACTTCTCTGGATGTTTCCCAGGCGAGCTATTGACAAGTAAATCCTAGACGCTCGATCTTGGTTATTTTCGCTTTCGCGGCTGGCAGCAAAGTTCAGAACCATGTTTCTGTGAATAACTCTTGAACCGTAAGTCACAGACGCTCGCTCTTGGCTGCATTCGTTTCAGCTCGTGGCAGCCAGTCTGAAAAACACTATCTTGGACTTCTCTGGATGTTTCCCAGGCGAGCTATTGGCAGCATGTTCAGAACCACTGTTTCTGAGGCTAATTCTTGAACCGTAAGTCATAGACGCTCGATCTTGGCGGCATTCGTCTCAGCGCCTGGCAATTAGTATAGAAGCACTGTTTCCCACTGTTTCTGAGGCTAATTCTTGAACCGTAAGTCATAGACGCTAGATCTTGGCGGCATTCGTCTCAGCGCCTGGCAATTAGTATAGAAGCACTGTCTTTGACTTCTCTGGATGTTTCCCAGGCGAGCTATTGACAAGTAAATCCTAGACGCCCGATCTTGGTTATTTTCGCTTTCGCGGCTGGCAGCAAAGTTCAGAACCATGTTTCTGTGAATAACTCTTGAACCGTAAGTCACAGACGCTCGCTCTTGGCTGCATTCGTTTCAGCTCGTGGCAGCCAGTCTAAAAAACACTATCTTGGACTTCTCTGGATGTTTCCCAGACGAGCTATTGTCAGCATGTTCAGAACCACTGTTTCTGAGGCTAATTCTTGAACCGTAAGTCATAGACGCCCGATCTTGGCGGCATTCGTCTCAGCGCCTGGCAATTAGTATAGAAGCACTGTTTCCCACTGTTTCTGAGGCTAATTCTTGAACCGTAAGTCATAGACGCTAGATCTTGGCGGCATTCGTCTCAGCGCCTGGCAATTACTATAGAAGCACTGTCTTTGACTTCTCTGGATGTTTCCCAGGCGAGCTATTGACAAGTAAATCCTAGACGCTCGATCTTGGTTATTTTCGCTTTCGCGGCTGGCAGCAAAGTTCAGAACCATCTTTCTGTGAATAACTCTTGAACCGTAAGTCACAGACGCTCGCTCTTGGCTGCATTCGTTTCAGCTCGTGGCAGCCAGTCTAAAAAACACTATCTTGGACTTCTCTGGATCTTTCCCAGGCGAGCTATTGGCAGCATGTTCAGAACCACTGTTTCTGAGGCTAATTCTTGAACCGTAAGTCATAGACGCTCGATCTTGGCGGCATTCGTCTCAGCGCCTGGCAATTAGTATAGAAGCACTGTTTCCCACTGTTTCTGAGGCTAATTCTTGAACCGTAAGTCATAGACGCTAGATCTTGGCGGCATTCGTCTCAGCGCCTGGCAATTAGTATAGAAGCACTGTCTTTGACTTCTCTGGATGTTTCCCAGGCGAGCTATTGACAAGTAAATCCTAGACGCTCGATCTTGGTTATTTTCGCTTTCGCGGCTGGCAGCAAAGTTCAGAACCATGTTTCTGTGAATAACTCTTGAACCGTAAGTCACAGACGCTCGCTCTTGGCTGCATTCGTTTCAGCTCGTGGCAGCCAGTCTAAAAAACACTATCTTGGACTTCTCTGGATGTTTCCCAGACGAGCTATTGTCAGCATGTTCAGAACCACTGTTTCTGAGGCTAATTCTTGAACCGTAAGTCATAGACGCCCGATCTTGGCGGCATTCGTCTCAGCGCCTGGCAATTAGTATAGAAGCACTGTTTCCCACTGTTTCTGAGGCTAATTCTTGAACCGTAAGTCATAGACGCTAGATCTTGGCGGCATTCGTCTCAGCGCCTGGCAATTACTATAGAAGCACTGTCTTTGACTTCTCTGGATGTTTCCCAGGCGAGCTATTGACAAGTAAATCCTAGACGCTCGATCTTGGTTATTTTCGCTTTCGCGGCTGGCAGCAAAGTTCAGAACCATCTTTCTGTGAATAACTCTTGAACCGTAAGTCACAGACGCTCGCTCTTGGCTGCATTCGTTTCAGCTCGTGGCAGCCAGTCTAAAAAACACTATCTTGGACTTCTCTGGATCTTTCCCAGGCGAGCTATTGGCAGCATGTTCAGAACCACTGTTTCTGAGGCTAATTCTTGAACCGTAAGTCATAGACGCTCGATCTTGGCGGCATTCGTCTCAGCGCCTGGCAATTAGTATAGAAGCACTGTTTCCCACTGTTTCTGAGGCTAATTCTTGAACCGTAAGTCATAGACGCTAGATCTTGGCGGCATTCGTCTCAGCGCCTGGCAATTAGTATAGAAGCACTGTCTTTGACTTCTCTGGATGTTTCCCAGGCGAGCTATTGACAAGTAAATCCTAGACGCTCGATCTTGGTTATTTTCGCTTTCGCGGCTGGCAGCAAAGTTCAGAACCATGTTTCTGTGAATAACTCTTGAACCGTAAGTCACAGACGCTCGCTCTTGGCTGCATTCGTTTCAGCTCGTGGCAGCCAGTCTACAAAACACTATCTTGGACTTCTCTGGATGTTTCCCAGGCGAGCTATTGGCAGCATGTTCAGAACCACTGTTTCTGAGGCTAATTCTTGAACCGTAAGTCATAGACGCTCGATCTTGGTGGCATTCGTCTCAGCGCCTGGCAATTAGTATAGAAGCACTGTTTCCCACTGTTTCTGAGGCTAATTCTTGAACCGTAAGTCATAGACGCTAGATCTTGGCGGCATTCGTCTCAGCGCCTGGCAATTAGTATAGAAGCACTGTCTTTGACTTCTCTGGATGTTTCCCAGGCGAGCTATTGACAAGTAAATCCTAGACGCTCGATCTTGGTTATTATCGCTTTCGCGGCTGGCAGCAAAGTTCAGAACCATCTTTCTGTGAATAACTCTTGAACCGTAAGTCACAGACGCTCGCTCTTGGATGCATTCGTTTCAGCTCGTGGCAGCCAGTCTAAAAAACACTATCTTGGAGTTCTCTGGATGTTTCCCAGACGAGCTATTGGCAGCATGTTCAGAACCACTGTTTCTGAGGCTAATTCTTGAACCGTAAGTCATAGACGCTCGATCTTGGCGGCATTCGTCTCAGCGCCTGGCAATTAGTATAGAAGCACTGTTTCCCACTGTTTCTGAGGCTAATTCTTGAACCGTAAGTCATAGACGCTCGATCTTGGCGGCATTCGTCTCAGCGCCTGGCAATTAGTATAGAAGCACTGTCTTTGACTTCTCTGGATGTTTCCCAGGCGAGCTATTGACAAGTAAATCCTAGACGCTCGATCTTGGTTATTTTCGCTTTCGCGGCTGGCAGCAAAGTTCAGAACCATGTTTCTGTGAATAACTCTTGAACCGTAAGTCACAGACGCTCGCTCTTGGCTGCATTCGTTTCAGCTCGTGGCAGCCAGTCTAAAAAACACTATCTTGGACTTCTCTGGATGTTTCCCAGACGAGCTATTGGCAGCATGTTCAGAACCACTGTTTCTGAGGCTAATTCTTGAACCGTAAGTCATAGTCGCTCGATCTTGTCGGCATTCGTCTCAGCGCCTGGCAATTAGTATAGAAGCACTGTCTTTGACTTCTCTGGATGTTTCCCAGGCGAGCTATTGACAAGTAAATCCTAGACGCTCGATCTTGGTTATTTTCGTTTTCTCGGCTGGCAGCAAAGTTCAGAACCATGTTTCTGTGAATAACTCTTGAACCGTAAGTCACAGACGCTCGCTCTTGGCTGCATTCGTTTCAGCTCGTGGCAGCCAGTCTAAAAAACACTATCTTGGACTTCTCTGGATGTTTCCCAGACGAGCTATTGGCAGCATGTTCAGAACCACTGTTTCTGAGGCTAATTCTTGAACCGTAAGTCATAGACGCTCGATCTTGGCGGCATTCGTCTCAGCGCCTGGCAATTAGTATAGAAGCACTGTTTCCCACTGTTTCTGAGGCTAATTCTTGAACCGTAAGTCATAGACGCTAGATCTTGGCGGCATTCGTCTCAGCGCCTGGCAATTAGTATAGAAGCACTGTCTTTGACTTCTCTGGATGTTTCCCAGGCGAGCTATTGACAAGTAAATCCTAGACGCTCGATCTTGGTTATTTTCGCTTTCGCGGCTGGCAGTAAAGTTCAGAACCATGTTTCTGTGAATAACTCCTGAACCGTAAGTCACAGACGCTCGCTCTTGGCTGCATTCGTTTCAGCTCGTGGCAGCCAGTCTAAAAAACACTATCTTGGACTTCTCTGGATGTTTCCCAGACGTGCTATTGGCAGCATGTTCAGAACCACTGTTTCTGAGGCTAATTCTTGAACCGTAAGTCATAGACGCTCGATCTTGGCGGCATTCGTCTCAGCGCCTGGCAATTAGTATAGAAGCACTGTTTCCCACTGTTTCTGAGGCTAATTCTTGAACCGTAAGTCATAGACGCTAGATCTTGGCGGCATTCGTCTCAGCGCCTGGCAATTAGTATAGAAGCACTGTCTTTGACTTCTCTGGATGTTTCCCAGGCGAGCTATTGACAAGTAAATCCTAGACGCTCGATCTTGGTTATTTTCGCTTTCGCGGCTGGCAGCAAAGTTCAGAACCATGTTTCTGTGAATAACTCTTGAACCGTAAGTCACAGACGCTCGCTCTTGGCTGCATTCGTTTCAGCTCGTGGCAGCCAGTCTAAAAAACACTATCTTGGACTTCTCTGGATGTTTCCCAGGCGAGCTATTGGCAGCATGTTCAGAACCACTGTTTCTGAGGTTAATTCTTGAACCGTAAGTCATAGACGCTCGATCTTGGCGGCATTCGTCTCAGCGCCTGGCAATTAGTATAGAAGCACTGTTTCCCTCTGTTTCTGAGGCTAATTCTTGAACCGTAAGTCATAGACGCTAGATCTTGGCGGCATTCGTCTCAGCGCCTGGCAATTAGTATAGAAGCACTGTCTTTGACTTCTCTGGATGTTTCCCAGGCGAGCTATTGACAAGTAAATCCTAGACGCTCGATCTTGGTTATTTTCGCTTTCGCGGCTGGCAGCAAAGTTCAGAACCATGTTTCTGTGAATAACTCTTGAACCGTAAGTCACAGACGCTCGCTCTTGGCTGCATTCGTTTCAGCTCGTGGCAGCCAATCTAAAAAACACTATCTTGGACTTCTCTGGATGTTTCCCAGACGAGCTATTGGCAGCATGTTCAGAACCACTGTTTCTGAGGCTAATTCTTGAACCGTAAGTCATAGTCGCTCGATCTTGTCGGCATTCGTCTCAGCGCCTGGCAATTAGTATAGAAGCACTGTTTCCCACTGTTTCTGAGGCTAATTCTTGAACCGTAAGTCATAGACGCTAGATCTTGGCGGCATTCGTCTCAGCGCCTGGCAATTAGTATAGAAGCACTGTCTTTGACTTCTCTGGATGTTTCCCAGGCGAGCTATTGACAAGTAAATCCTAGACGCTCGATCTTGGTTATTTTCGTTTTCTCGGCTGGCAGCAAAGTTCAGAACCATGTTTCTGTGAATAACTCTTGAACCGTAAGTCACAGACGCTCGCTCTTGGCTGCATTCGTTTCAGCTCGTGGCAGCCAGTCTAAAAAACACAATCTTGGACTTCTCTGGATGTTTCCCAGGCGAGCTATTGGCAGCATGTTCAGAACCACTGTTTCTGAGGCTAATTCTTGAACCGTAAGTCATAGACGCTCGATCTTGGCGGCATTCGTCTCAGCGCCTGGCAATTAGTATAGAAGCACTGTTTCCCACTGTTTCTGAGGCTAATTCTTGAACCGTAAGTCATAGACGCTAGATCTTGGCGGCATTCGTCTCAGCGCCTGGCAATTAGTATAGAAGCACTGTCTTTGACTTCTCTGGATGTTTCCCAGGCGAGCTATTGACAAGTAAATCCTAGACGCTCGATCTTGGTTATTTTCGCTTTCGCGGCTGGCAGCAAAGTTCAGAACCATGTTTCTGTGAATAACTTTTGAACCGTAAGTCACAGACGCTCGCTCTTGGCTGCATTCGTTTCAGCTCGTGGCAGCCAGTCTAAAAAACACAATCTTGGACTTCTCTGGATGTTTCCCAGGCGAGCTATTGGCAGCATGTTCAGAACCACTGTTTCTGAGGCTAATTCTTGAACCGTAAGTCATAGACGCTCGATCTTGGCGGCATTCGTCTCAGCGCCTGGCAATTAGTATAGAAGCACTGTTTCCCACTGTTTCTGAGGCTAATTCTTGAACCGTAAGTCATAGACGCTAGATCTTGGCGGCATTCGTCTCAGCGCCTGGCAATTAGTATAGAAGCACTGTCTTTGACTTCTCTGGATGTTTCCCAGGCGAGCTATTGACAAGTAAATCCTAGACGCTCGATCTTGGTTATTTTCGCTTTCGCGGCTGGCAGCAAAGTTCAGAACCATCTTTCTGTGAATAACTCTTGAACCGTAAGTCACAGACGCTCGCTCTTGGCTGCATTCGTTTCAGCTCGTGGCAGCCAGTCTAAAAAACACTATCTTGGACTTCTCTGGATGTTTCCCAGGCGAGCTATTGGCAGCATGTTCAGAACCACTGTTTCTGAGGCTAATTCTTGAACCGTAAGTCATAGACGCTCGATCTTGGCGGCATTCGTCTCAGCGCCTGGCAATTAGTATAGAAGCACTGTTTCCCACTGTTTCTGAGGCTAATTCTTGAACCGTAAGTCATAGACGCTAGATCTTGGCGGCATTCGTCTCAGCGCCTGGCAATTAGTATAGAAGCACTGTCTTTGACTTCTCTGGATGTTTCCCAGGCGAGCTATTGACAAGTAAATCCTAGACGCTCGATCTTGGTTATTTTCGCTTTCGCGGCTGGCAGCAAAGTTCAGAACCATGTTTCTGTGAATAACTCTTGAACCGTAATTCACAGACGCTCGCTCTTGGCTGCATTCGTTTCAGCTCGTGGCAGCCAGTCTAAAAAACACTATCTTGGACTTCTCTGGATGTTTCCCAGGCGAGCTATTGGCAGCATGTTCAGAACCACTGTTTCTGAGGCTAATTCTTGAACCGTAAGTCATAGACGCTCGATCTTGGCGGCATTCGTCTCAGCGCCTGGCAATTAGTATAGAAACACTGTTTCCCACTGTTTCTGAGGCTAATTCTTGAACCGTAAGTCATAGACGCTAGATCTTGGCGGCATTCGTCTCAGCGCCTGGCAATTAGTATAGAAGCACTGTCTTTGACTTCTCTGGATGTTTCCCAGGCGAGCTTTTGACAAGTAAATCCTAGACGCTCGATCTTGGTTATTTTCGCTTTCGCGGCTGGCAGCAAAGTTCAGAACCATGTTTCTGTGAATAACTTTTGAACCGTAAGTCACAGACGCTCGCTCTTGGCTGCATTCGTTTCAGCTCGTGGCAGCCAGTCTAAAAAACACTATCTTGGACTTCTCTGGATGTTTCCCAGGCGAGCTATTGGCAGCATGTTCAGAACCACTGTTTCTGAGGCTAATTCTTGAACCGTAAGTCATAGACGCTCGATCTTGGCGGCATTCGTCTCAGCGCCTGGCAATTAGTATAGAAGCACTGTTTCCCACTGTTTCTGAGGCTAATTCTTGAACCGTAAGTCATAGACGCTAGATCTTGGCGGCATTCGTCTCAGCGCCTGGCAATTAGTATAGAAGCACTGTCTTTGACTTCTCTGGATGTTTCCCAGGCGAGCTATTGACAAGTAAATCCTAGACGCTCGATCTTGGTTATTTTCGCTTTCGCGGCTGGCAGCAAAGTTCAGAACCATGTTTCTGTGAATAAACTCTTGAACCGTAAGTCACAGACGCTCGCTCTTGGCTGCATTCGTTTCAGCTCGTGGCAGCCAGTCTAAAAAACACTATCTTGGACTTCTCTGGATGTTTCCCAGGCGAGCTATTGGCAGCATGTTCAGAACCACTGTTTCTGAAGCTAATTCTTGAACCGTAAGTCATAGACGCTCGATCTTGGCGGCATTCGTCTCAGCGCCTGGCAATTAGTATAGAAGCACTGTTTCCCACTGTTTCTGAGGCTAATTCTTGAACCGTAAGTCATAGACGCTAGATCTTGGCGGCATTCGTCTCAGCGCCTGGCAATTAGTATAGAAGCACTGTCTTTGACTTCTCTGGATGTTTCCCAGGCGAGCTATTGACAAGTAAATCCTAGACGCTCGATCTTGGTTATTTTCGCTTTCGCGGCTGGCAGCAAAGTTCAGAACCATGTTTCTGTGAATAACTCTTGAACCGTAATTCACAGACGCTCGCTCTTGGCTGCATTCGTTTCAGCTCGTGGCAGCCAGTCTAAAAAACACTATCTTGGACTTCTCTGGATGTTTCCCAGGCGAGCTATTGGCAGCATGTTCAGAACCACTGTTTCTGAGGCTAATTCTTGAACCGTAAGTCATAGACGCTCGATCTTGGCGGCATTCGTCTCAGCGCCTGGCAATTAGTATAGAAGCACTGTTTCCCACTGTTTCTGAGGCTAATTCTTGAACCGTAAGTCATAGACGCTAGATCTTGGCGGCATTCGTCTCAGCGCCTGGCAATTAGTATAGAAGCACTGTCTTTGACTTCTCTGGATGTTTCCCAGGCGAGCTTTTGACAAGTAAATCCTAGACGCTCGATCTTGGTTATTTTCGCTTTCGCGGCTGGCAGCAAAGTTCAGAACCATGTTTCTGTGAATAACTTTTGAACCGTAAGTCACAGACGCTCGCTCTTGGCTGCATTCGTTTCAGCTCGTGGCAGCCAGTCTAAAAAACACTATCTTGGACTTCTCTGGATGTTTCCCAGGCGAGCTATTGGCAGCATGTTCAGAACCACTGTTTCTGAGGCTAATTCTTGAACCGTAAGTCATAGACGCTCGATCTTGGCGGCATTCGTCTCAGCGCCTGGCAATTAGTATAGAAGCACTGTTTCCCACTGTTTCTGAGGCTAATTCTTGAACCGTAAGTCATAGACGCTAGATCTTGGCGGCATTCGTCTCAGCGCCTGGCAATTAGTATAGAAGCACTGTCTTTGACTTCTCTGGATGTTTCCCAGGCGAGCTTTTGACAAGTAAATCCTAGACGCTCGATCTTGGTTATTTTCGCTTTCGCGGCTGGCAGCAAAGTTCAGAACCATGTTTCTGTGAATAACTTTTGAACCGTAAGTCACAGACGCTCGCTCTTGGCTGCATTCGTTTCAGCTCGTGGCAGCCAGTCTAAAAAACACTATCTTGGACTTCTCTGGATGTTTCCCAGGCGAGCTATTGGCAGCATGTTCAGAACCACTGTTTCTGAGGCTAATTCTTGAACCGTAAAGTCATAGACGCTCGATCTTGGCGGCATTCGTCTCAGCGCCTGACAATTAGTGTAGAAGCACTGTTTCCCACTGTTTCTGAGGCTAATTCTTGAACCGTAAGTCATAGACGCTAGATCTTGGCGGCATTCGTCTCAGCGCCTGGCAATTAGTATAGAAGCACTGTCTTTGACTTCTCTGGATGTTTCCCAGGCGAGCTATTGACAAGTAAATCCTAGACGCTCGATCTTGGTTATTTTCGCTTTCGCGGCTGGCAGCAAAGTTCAGAACCATGTTTCTGTGAATAACTCTTGAACCGTAAGTCACAGACGCTCGCTCTTAGCTGCATTCGTTTCAGCTCGTGGCAGCCAGTCTAACAAACACTATCTTGGACTTCTCTGGATGTTTCCCAGCCGAGCTATTGGCAGCATGTTCAGAACCACTGTTTCTGAGGCTAATTCTTGAACCGTAAGTCATAGACGCTCGATCTTGGCGGCATTCGTCTCAGCGCCTGGCAATTAGTATAGAAGCACTGTTTCCCACTGTTTCTGAGGCTAATTCTTGAACCGTAAGTCATAGACGCTCGATCTTGGCGGCATTCGTCTCAGCGCCTGGCAATTAGTATAGAAGCACTGTTTCCCACTGTTTCTGAGGCTAATTCTTGAACCGTAAGTCATAGACGCTAGATCTTGGCGGCATTCGTCTCAGCGCCTGGCAATTAGTATAGAAGCACTGTCTTTGACTTCTCTGGATGTTTCCCAGGCGAGCTATTGACAAGTAAATCCTAGACGCTCGATCTTGGTTATTTTCGCTTTCGCGGCTGGCAGCAAAGTTCAGAACCATGTTTCTGTGAATAACTTTTGAACCGTAAGTCACAGACGCTCGCTCTTGGCTGCATTCGTTTCAGCTCGTGGCAGCCAGTCTAAAAAACACTATCTTGGACTTCTCTGGATGTTTCCCAGGCGAGCTATTGGCAGCATGTTCAGAACCACTGTTTCTGAGGCTAATTCTTGAACCGTAAGTTATAGACGCTCGATCTTGGCGGCATTCGTCTCAGCGCCTGGCAATTAGTATAGAAGCACTGTTTCCCACTGTTTCTGAGGCTAATTCTTGTACCGTAAGTCATAGACGCTAGATCTTGGCGGCATTCGTCTCAGCGCCTGGCAATTAGTATAGAAGCACTGTCTTTGACTTCTCTGGATGTTTCCCAGGCGAGCTATTGACAAGTAAATCCTAGACGCTCGATCTTGGTTATTTTCGCTTTCGCGGCTGGCAGCAAAGTTCAGAACCATGTTTCTGTGAATAACTCTTGAACCGTAAGTCACAGACGCTCGCTCTTGGCTGCATTCGTTTCAGCTCGTGGCAGCCAGTCTAAAAAACACTATCTTGGACTTCTCTGGATGTTTCCCAGGCGAGCTATTGGCAGCATGTTCAGAACCACTGTTTCTGAGGCTAATTCTTGAACCGTAAGTCATAGACGCTCGATCTTGGCGGCATTCGTCTCAGCGCCTGGCAATTAGTATAGAAGCACTGTTTCCCACTGTTTCTGAGGCTAATTCTTGAACCGTAAGTCATAGACGCTAGATCTTGGCGGCATTCGTCTCAGCGCCTGGCAATTAGTATAGAAGCACTGTCTTTGACTTCTCTGGATGTTTCCCAGGCGAGCTATTGACAAGTAAATCCTAGACGCTCGATCTTGGTTATTTTCGCTTTCGCGGCTGGCAGCAAAGTTCAGAACCATGTTTCTGTGAATAACTCTTGAACCGTAAGTCACTGACGCTCGCTCTTGGCTGCATTCGTTTCAGCTCGTGGCAGCCAGTCTAAAAAACACAATCTTGGACTTCTCTGGATGTTTCCCAGGCGAGCTATTGGCAGCATGTTCAGAACCACTGTTTCTGAGGCTAATTCTTGAACCGTAAGTCATAGACGCTCGATCTTGACGGCATTCGTCTCAGCGCCTGGCAATTAGTATAGAAGCACTGTTTCCCACTGTTTCTGAGGCTAATTCTTGAACCGTAAGTCATAGACGCTAGATCTTGGCGGCATTCGTCTCAGCGCCTGGCAATTAGTATAGAAGCACTGTCTTTGACTTCTCTGGATGTTTTCCCAGGCGAGCTATTGACAAGTAAATCCTAGACGCTCGATCTTGGTTATTTTCGCTTTCGCGGCTGGCAGCAAAGTTCAGAACCATGTTTCTGTGAATAACTCTTGAACCGTAAGTCACAGACGCTCGCTCTTGGCTGCATTCGTTTCAGCTCGTGGCAGCCAGTCTAAAAAACACTATCTTGGACTTCTCTGGATGTTTCCCAGGCGAGCTATTGGCAGCATGTTCAGAACCACTGTTTCTGAGGCTAATTCTTGAACCGTAAGTCATAGACGCTCGATCTTGGCGGCATTCGTCTCAGCGCCTGGCAATTAGTATAGAAGCACTGTTTCCCACTGTTTCTGAGGCTAATTCTTGAACCGTAAGTCATAGACGCTAGATCTTGGCGGCATTCGTCTCAGCGCCTGGCAATTAGTATAGAAGCACTGTCTTTGACTTCTCTGGATGTTTCCCAGGCGAGCTATTGACAAGTAAATCCTAGACGCTCGATCTTGGTTATTTTCGCTTTCGCGGCTGGCAGCAAAGTTCAGAACCATGTTTCTGTGAATAACTTTTGAACCGTAAGTCACAGACGCTCGCTCTTGGCTGCATTCGTTTCAGCTCGTGGCAGCCAGTCTAAAAAACACAATCTTGGACTTCTCTGGATGTTTCCCAGGCGAGCTATTGGCAGCATGTTCAGAACCACTGTTTCTGAGGCTAATTCTTGAACCGTAAGTCATAGACGCTAGATCTTGGCGGCATTCGTCTCAGCGCCTGGCAATTAGTATAGAAGCACTGTCTTTGACTTCTCTGGATGTTTCCCAGGCGAGCTATTGACAAGTAAATCCTAGACGCTCGATCTTGGTTATTTTCGCTTTCGCGGCTAGCAGCAAAGTTCAGAACCATGTTTCTGTGAATAACTCTTGAACCGTAAGTCACTGACGCTCGCTCTTGGCTGCATTCGTTTCAGCTCGTGGCAGCCAGTCTAAAAAACACAATCTTGGACTTCTCTGGATGTTTCCCAGGCGAGCTATTGGCAGCATGTTCAGAACCACTGTTTCTTAGGCTAATTATTGAACCGTAAGTCATAGACGCTCGATCTTGGCGGCATTCGTCTCAGCGCCTGGCAATTAGTATAGAAGCACTGTTTCCCACTGTTTCTGAGGCTAATTCTTGAACCATAAGTCATAGACGCTAGATCTTGGCGGCATTCGTCTCAGCGCCTGGCAATTAGTATAGAAGCACTGTCTTTGACTTCTCTGGATGTTTCCCAGGCGAGCTATTGACAAGTAAATCCTAGACGCTCGATCTTGGTTATTTTCGCTTTCGCGGCTGGCAGCAAAGTTCAGAACCATGTTTCTGTGAATAACTTTTGAACCGTAAGTCACAGACGCTCGCTCTTGGCTGCATTCGTTTCAGCTCGTGGCAGCCAGTCTAAAAAACACTATCTTGGACTTCTCTGGATGTTTCCCAGGCGAGCTATTGGCAGCATGTTTCAGAACCACTGTTTCTGAGGCTAATTCTTGAACCGTGTCATAGACGCTCGATCTTGGCGGCATTCGTCTCAGCGCCTGGCAATTAGTATAGAACAGACATGGGCAAACTACGGCCCGCGGGCCACATACGGCCCGTTAGGCTTTTTAATCCGGCCCGCCGAACTTGTCCAAATCATAGTAAAAACCTCCTTTTTTTTCCCCTTTCCCTGCAATGCCCACGTTTTCCCAATAGATGGCGCACTCAAAACACATTGACCGTTGTTAACTCCTTAACGCCGAAGGACGGATATATCCGTCCTCAGCAGCTGCTAGTTCGCGCAGGAGGACGGATATATCCGTCCTGTGATGGCGCGGGTACTGCCAGTGTACCCACGCGATCAGCGGCAGGAGCACGGCTGTTATACACAGCCTGGCTCCTGCTGCAAACTGCCGGAATCGAAGCGCGCTCCGATTCCGGCAGTTTAACCCATTAAATGCCGCTGTCAATAGTGACAGCGGCATCTAATGTGTTTGACAGAGGGAGGGAGCTCCCTCTGTCACCCGATCGGCGCCCCCGCAAACAAATCGCGGGTCGCCGTCGGGTTTCCATGACAGCCGGGGGTCTAACAAAGACCCCCAGGTCTGTCTTCCGCAACTGCCTGTTTGGCGATGCCGGAGGCATGACCTAACAGGTTACCAAAGCATTATATATGCGATCGGCACATCGCATAGTGAAGTCCCCTGGTGGGACTTAAAAAAAAAATGTCAATCAGTTAAATAAAGTTTGTTGAAAAAAAATAAAATAATTACAGTCAAAGTCAAATAAAACTACTTTTTTTGCCCAAAAAGTGGTTTTATTCAGTAAAAGTGTCAAAACAAATAACACATACACATATATGGTATCCCCGCGATCATAACAACTTGACCAATAAAATGAACACATTAATGAAACCGCCGGATGTACGGCGTCCAAAAAACCCGCAAAAAACAACGGCAAAATTCTCTCTTTTCTCCCATTCCCCCCATAAAAAATAAAATAAAAGTTAATCTATAAGTCCTATGTACCCCAAAATAGTACTAATGAAAACTACGCATTGGCCCGCAAAAATCAAGCCCACATACGGTCACATCGACGGAAAAATAAAAAAATGACGGCTCTTGGAACGCGGCGATGCAAAAACAAGTAATTTTTTTCTAAAAGGGTTTTTATTGTGCAAACATAGGAAAACATATAAAACCTTTACATATTTGGTATCCTCGTAATCGTGCCGACCCGTAGAATAAAGGTAACATGTTATTTATGCTGCATAGTAAAGGGCATAAATTTATAACGTGAAAATTAATGCTGGAATAGCTGCTTATTTTCAATTCTCTCCTAAAATAAAGTTAATAAAAGTTAATCAATATATTGTAAGCATCTAAAAATGGTGCAATTACAAAATACAACTCGTCCCGCAAAAAACAAGCCCTTATACGGCTATGTCGACGTAATAAAAAAAAAGTTACGACTCTTGGAATGCGACCATGAAAAAACAAAAAATAATCCTTGGTCATTAACGTGCAAAATGGCCCGGTCATTAAGGGGTTAATGTGGCGCGTATTTCTCTTTATTTCACTTTAATTTTCACTTCGTTTCACGTCACCATTAAGCCCTTCGGTTTTCAAAGAGTACAATATCAGCCGTCACTTTGCCACAAAGCATGCAAACTATGCTAGCAAGCAGTCAACACAAGAACGGGCGGCTACTGCTCAGAGGTTGGCAGCTAATTTACAGAGTCAACAGAACTTTTTTCTTGATAAATCACAGTGCGTATGTTATTTTAATCTATTTACATTTCCTCCTCCCAGTATCTGCGAAATAGTATGTAAATGCCATATCTTGCATATTCCTTGAGACAAATTTATTAACTGATAAGGGCTATTTTTCACATTTGAAAGACAGTTAATAAATTGGGTTGTAGTGTTCTTACTGTGCTATGAGGTTTGCACACACTACATTTAATGCTTTAGTATATCCGGCCCAAACACTCCCTCCAAATGCTCCTGGCCCGGCCCCTCTGTCAAATTTTAGAACCCATTGTGGCCCGCGAGTCAAAAAGTTTGCCCACCCCTGGTATAGAAGCACTGTTTCCCACTGTTTCTGAGGCTAATTCTTGAACCGTAAGTCATAGACGCTAGATTTTGGCGGCATTCGTCTCAGCGCCTGGCAATTAGTATAGAAGCACTGTCTTTGACTTCTCTGGATGTTTCCCAGGCGAGCTTTTGACAAGTAAATCCTAGACGCTCGATCTTGGTTATTTTCGCTTTCGCGGCTGGCAGCAAAGTTCAGAACCATGTTTCTGTGAATAACTTTTGAACCGTAAGTCACAGACGCTCGCTCTTGGCTGCATTCGTTTCAGCTCGTGGCAGCCAGTCTAAAAAACACAATCTTGGACTTCTCTGGATGTTTCCCAGGCGAGCTATTGGCAGCATGTTCAGAACCACTGTTTCTTAGGCTAATTCTTGAACCGTAAGTCATAGACGCTCGATCTTGGCGGCATTCGTCTCAGCGCCTGGCAATTAGTATAGAAGCACTGTTTCCCACTGTTTCTGAGGCTAATTCTTGAACCGTAAGTCATAGACGCTCGATCTTGGCGGCATTCGTCTCAGCGCCTGGCAATTAGTATAGAAGCACTGTCTTTGACTTCTCTGGATGTTTCCCAGGCGAGCTATTGACAAGTAAATCCTAGACGCTCGATCTTGGTTATTTTCGCTTTCGCGGCTGGCAGCAAAGTTCATAACCATGTTTCTGTGAATAACTCTTGAACCGTAAGTCACAGACGCTCGCTCTTGGCTGCATTCGTTTCAGCTCGTGGCAGCCAGTCTAAAAAACACTATCTTGGACTTCTCTGGATGTTTCCCAGGCGAGCTATTGGCAGCATGTTCAGAACCACTGTTTCTGAGGCTAATTCTTGAATCGTAAGTCATAGACGCTCGATCTTGGCGGCATTCGTCTCAGCGCCTGGCAATTAGTATAGAAGCACTGTTTCCCACTGTTTCTGAGGCTAATTCTTGAACCGTAAGTCATAGACGCTAGATCTTGGCGGCATTCGTCTCAGCGCCTGGCAATTAGTATAGAAGCACTGTCTTTGACTTCTCTGGATGTTTCCCAGGTGAGCTATTGACAAGTAAATCCTAGACGCTCGATCTTGGTTATTTTCGCTTTCGCGGCTGGCAGCAAAGTTCAGAACCATGTTTCTGTGAATAACTCTTGAACCGTAAGTCACAGACGCTCGCTCTTGGCTGCATTCGTTTCAGCTCGTGGCAGCCAGTCTAAAAAACACAATCTTGGACTTCTCTGGATGTTTCCGAGGCGAGCTATTGGCAGCATGTTCAGAACCAATGTTTCTGAGGCTAATTCTTGAACCGTAAGTCATAGACGCTAGATCTTGGCGGCATTCGTCTCAGCGCCTGGCAATTAGTATAGAAGCACTGTCTTTGACTTCTCTGGATGTTTCCCAGGCTAACTATTGACAAGTAAATCCTAGACGCTCGATCTTGGTTATTTTCGCTTTCGCGGCTGGCAGCAAAGTTCAGAACCATGTTTCTGTGAATAACTCTTGAACCGTAAGTCACAGACGCTCGCTCTTGGCTGCATTCGTTTCAGCTCGTGGCAGCCAGTCTAAAAAACACTATCTTGGACTTCTCTGGATGTTTCCCAGGCGAGCTATTGGCAGCATGTTCAGAACCACTGTTTCTGAGGCTAATTCTTGAACCGTAAGTCATAGACGCTCGATCTTGGCGGCATTCGTCTCAGCGCCTGGCAATTAGTATAGAAGCACTGTCTTTGACTTCTCTGGATGTTTCCCAGGCGAGCTATTGACAAGTAAATCCTAGACGCTCGATCTTGGTTATATTCGCTTTCGCGGCTAGCAGCAAAGTTCAGAACCATGTTTCTGTGAATAACTCTTGAACCGTAAGTCACTGACGCTCGCTCTTGGCTGCATTCGTTTCAGCTCGTGGCAGCCAGTCTAAAAAACACAATCTTGGACTTCTCTGGATGTTTCCCAGGCGAGCTATTGGCAGCATGTTCAGAACCACTGTTTCTGAGGCTAATTCTTGAACCGTAAGTCATAGACGCTCGATCTTGGCGGCATTCGTCTCAGCGCCTGGCAATTAGTATAGAAGCACTGTTTCCCACTGTTTCTGAGGCTAATTCTTGAACCGTAAGTCATAGACGCTAGATCTTGGTGGCATTCGTCTCAGCGCCTGGCAATTAGTATAGAAGCACTGTCTTTGACTTCTCTGGATGTTTCCCAGGCGAGCTATTGACAAGTAAATCCTAGACGCTCGATCTTGGTTATTTTCGCTTTCGCGGCTGGCAGCAAAGTTCAGAACCATGTTTCTGTGAATAACTTTTGAACCGTAAGTCACAGACGCTCGCTTTTGGCTGCATTCGTTTCAGCTCGTGGCAGCCAGTCTAAAAAACACTATCTTGGACTTCTCTGGATGTTTCCCAGGCGAGCTATTGGCAGCATGTTCAGAACCACTGTTTCTGAGGCTAATTCTTGAACCGTAAGTCATAGACGCTCGATCTTGGCGGCATTCGTCTCAGCGCCTGGCAATTAGTATAGAAGCACTGTTTCCCACTGTTTCTGAGGCTAATTCTTGAACCGTAAGTCATAGACGCTAGATCTTGGCGGCATTCGTCTCAGCGCCTGGCAATTAGTATAGAAGCACTGTCTTTGACTTCTCTGGATGTTTCCCAGGCGAGCTTTTGACAAGTAAATCCTAGACGCTCGATCTTGGTTATTTTCGCTTTCGCGGCTGGCAGCAAAGTTCAGAACCATGTTTCTGTGAATAACTTTTGAACCGTAAGTCACAGACGCTCGCTCTTGGCTGCATTCGTTTCAGCTCGTGGCAGCCAGTCTAAAAAACACAATCTTGGACTTCTTTGGATGTTTCCCAGGCGAGCTATTGGCAGCATGTTCAGAACCACTGTTTCTTAGGCTAATTCTTGAACCGTAAGTCATAGACGCTCGATCTTGGCGGCATTCGTCTCAGCGCCTGGCAATTAGTATAGAAGCACTGTTTCCCACTGTTTCTGAGGCTAATTCTTGAACCGTAAGTCATAGACGCTAGATCTTGGCGGCATTCGTCTCAGCGCCTGGCAATTAGTATAGAAGCACTGTCTTTGACTTCTCTGGATGTTTCCCAGGCGAGCTATTGACAAGTAAATCCTAGACGCTCGATCTTGGTTATTTTCGCTTTCGCGGCTGGCAGCAAAGTTCAGAACCATGTTTCTGTGAATAACTCTTGAACCGTAAGTCACAGACGCTCGCTCTTGGCTGCATTCATTTCAGCTCGTGGCAGCCAGTCTAAAAAACACTTTCTTGGACTTCTCTGGATGTTTCCCAGGCGAGCTATTGGCAGCATGTTCAGAACCACTGTTTCTGAGGCTAATTCTTGAACCGTAAGTCATAGACGCTCGATCTTGGCGGCATTCGTCTCAGCGCCTGGCAATTAGTATAGAAGCACTGTTTCCCACTGTTTCTGAGGCTAATTCTTGAACCGTAAGTCATAGACGCTAGATCTTGGCGGCATTCGTCTCAGCGCCTGGCAATTAGTATAGAAGCACTGTCTTTGACTTCTCTGGATGTTTCCCAGGCGAGCTTTTGACAAGTAAATCCTAGACGCTCGATCTTGGTTATTTTCGCTTTCGCGGCTGGCAGCAAAGTTCAGAACCATGTTTCTGTGAATAACTTTTGAACCGTAAGTCACAGACGCTCGCTCTTGGCTGCATTCGTTTCAGCTCGTGGCAGGAAGTCTAAAATACACTATCTTGGACTTCTCTGGATGTTTCCCAGGCGAGCTATTGGCAGCATGTTCAGAACCACTGTTTCTGAGGCTAATTCTTGAACCGTAAGTCATAGACGCTCGATCTTGGCGGCATTCGTCTCAGCGCCTGGCAATTAGTATAGAAGCACTGTTTCCCACTGTTTCTGAGGCTAATTCTTGAACCGTAAGTCATAGACGCTAGATCTTGGCGGCATTCGTCTCAGCGCCTGGCAATTAGTATAGAAGCACTGTCTTTGACTTCTCTGGATGTTTCCCAGGCGAGCTATTGACAAGTAAATCCTAGACGCTCGATCTTGGTTATTTTCGCTTTCGCGGCTGGCAGCAAAGTTCAGAACCATGTTTCTGTGAATAACTTTTGAACCGTAAGACACAGACGCTCGCTCTTGGCTGCATTCGTTTCAGCTCGTGGCAGCCAGTCTAAAAAACACTATCTTGGACTTCTCTGGATGTTTCCCAGGCGAGCTATTGGCAGCATGTTCAGAACCACTGTTTCTGAGGCTAATTCTTGAATCGTAAGTCATAGACGCTCGATCTTGGCGGCATTCGTCTCAGCGCCTGGCAATTAGTATAGAAGCACTGTTTCCCACTGTTTCTGAGGCTAATTCTTGAACCGTAAGTCATAGACGCTAGATCTTGGCGGCATTCGTCTCAGCGCCTGGCAATTAGTATAGAAGCACTGTCTTTGACTTCTCTGGATGTTTCCCAGGCGAGCTTTTGACAAGTAAATCCTAGACGCTCGATCTTGGTTATTTTCGCTTTCGCGGCTGGCAGCAAAGTTCAGAACCATGTTTCTGTGAATAACTTTTGAACCGTAAGTCACAGACGCTCGCTCTTGGCTGCATTCGTTTCAGCTCGTGGCAGCCAGTCTAAAAAACACAATCTTGGACTTCTTTGGATGTTTCCCAGGCGAGCTATTGGCAGCATGTTCAGAACCACTGTTTCTTAGGCTAATTCTTGAACCGTAAGTCATAGACGCTCGATCTTGGCGGCATTCGTCTCAGCGCCTGGCAATTAGTATAGAAGCACTGTTTCCCACTGTTTCTGAGGCTAATTCTTGAACCGTAAGTCATAGACGCTAGATCTTGGCGGCATTCGTCTCAGCGCCTGGCAATTAGTATAGAAGCACTGTCTTTGACTTCTCTGGATGTTTCCCAGGCGAGCTATTGACAAGTAAATCCTAGACGCTCGATCTTGGTTATTTTCGCTTTCGCGGCTGGCAGCAAAGTTCAGAACCATGTTTCTGTGAATAACTCTTGAACCGTAAGTCACAGACGCTCGCTCTTGGCTGCATTCATTTCAGCTCGTGGCAGCCAGTCTAAAAAACACTTTCTTGGACTTCTCTGGATGTTTCCCAGGCGAGCTATTGGCAGCATGTTCAGAACCACTGTTTCTGAGGCTAATTCTTGAACCGTAAGTCATAGACGCTCGATCTTGGCGGCATTCGTCTCAGCGCCTGGCAATTAGTATAGAAGCACTGTTTCCCACTGTTTCTGAGGCTAATTCTTGAACCGTAAGTCATAGACGCTAGATCTTGGCGGCATTCGTCTCAGCGCCTGGCAATTAGTATAGAAGCACTGTCTTTGACTTCTCTGGATGTTTCCCAGGCGAGCTTTTGACAAGTAAATCCTAGACGCTCGATCTTGGTTATTTTCGCTTTCGCGGCTGGCAGCAAAGTTCAGAACCATGTTTCTGTGAATAACTTTTGAACCGTAAGTCACAGACGCTCGCTCTTGGCTGCATTCGTTTCAGCTCGTGGCAGGAAGTCTAAAATACACTATCTTGGACTTCTCTGGATGTTTCCCAGGCGAGCTATTGGCAGCATGTTCAGAACCACTGTTTCTGAGGCTAATTCTTGAACCGTAAGTCATAGACGCTCGATCTTGGCGGCATTCGTCTCAGCGCCTGGCAATTAGTATAGAAGCACTGTTTCCCACTGTTTCTGAGGCTAATTCTTGAACCGTAAGTCATAGACGCTAGATCTTGGCGGCATTCGTCTCAGCGCCTGGCAATTAGTATAGAAGCACTGTCTTTGACTTCTCTGGATGTTTCCCAGGCGAGCTATTGACAAGTAAATCCTAGACGCTCGATCTTGGTTATTTTCGCTTTCGCGGCTGGCAGCAAAGTTCAGAACCATGTTTCTGTGAATAACTTTTGAACCGTAAGACACAGACGCTCGCTCTTGGCTGCATTCGTTTCAGCTCGTGGCAGCCAGTCTAAAAAACACTATCTTGGACTTCTCTGGATGTTTCCCAGGCGAGCTATTGGCAGCATGTTCAGAACCACTGTTTCTGAGGCTAATTCTTGAATCGTAAGTCATAGACGCTCGATCTTGGCGGCATTCGTCTCAGCGCCTGGCAATTAGTATAGAAGCACTGTTTCCCACTGTTTCTGAGGCTAATTCTTGAACCGTAAGTCATAGACGCTAGATCTTGGCGGCATTCGTCTCAGCGCCTGGCAATTAGTATAGAAGCACTGTCTTTGACTTCTCTGGATGTTTCCCAGGTGAGCTATTGGCAGCATGTTCAGAACCACTGTTTCTTAGGCTAATTCTTGAACCGTAAGTCATAGACACTCGATCTTGGCGGCATTCGTCTCAGCGCCTGGCAATTAGTATAGAAGCACTGTTTCCCACTGTTTCTGAGGCTAATTCTTGAACCGTAAGTCATAGACGCTAGATCTTGGCGGCATTCGTCTCAGCGCCTGGCAATTAGTATAGAAGCACTGTCTTTGACTTCTCTGGATGTTTCCCAGGCGAGCTATTGACAAGTAAATCCTAGACGCTCGATCTTGGTTATTTTCGCTTTCGCGGCTGGCAGCAAAGTTCAGAACCATGTTTCTGTGAATAACTCTTGAACCGTAAGTCACAGACGCTCGCTCTTGGCTGCATTCGTTTCAGCTCGTGGCAGCCAGTCTAAAAAACACTTTCTTGGACTTCTCTGGATGTTTCCCAGGCGAGCTATTGGCAGCATGTTCAGAACCACTGTTTCTGAGGCTAATTCTTGAACCGTAAGTCATAGACGCTCGATCTTGGCGGCATTCGTCTCAGCGCCTGGCAATTAGTATAGAAGCACTGTTTCCCACTGTTTCTGAGGCTAATTCTTGAACCGTAAGTCATAGACGCTAGATCTTGGCGGCATTCGTCTCAGCGCCTGGCAATTAGTATAGAAGCACTGTCTTTGACTTCTCTGGATGTTTCCCAGGCGAGCTTTTGACAAGTAAATCCTAGACGCTCGATCTTGGTTATTTTCGCTTTCGCGGCTGGCAGCAAAGTTCAGAACCATGTTTCTGTGAATAACTTTTGAACCGTAAGTCACAGACGCTCGCTCTTGGCTGCATTCGTTTCAGCTCGTGGCAGGAAGTCTAAAATACACTATCTTGGACTTCTCTGGATGTTTCCCAGGCGAGCTATTGGCAGCATGTTCAGAACCACTGTTTCTGAGGCTAATTCTTGAACCGTAAGTCATAGACGCTCGATCTTGGCGGCATTCGTCTCAGCGCCTGGCAATTAGTATAGAAGCACTGTTTCCCACTGTTTCTGAGGCTAATTCTTGAACCGTAAGTCATAGACGCTAGATCTTGGCGGCATTCGTCTCAGCGCCTGGCAATTAGTATAGAAGCACTGTCTTTGACTTCTCTGGATGTTTCCCAGGCGAGCTATTGACAAGTAAATCCTAGACGCTCGATCTTGGTTATTTTCGCTTTCGCGGCTGGCAGCAAAGTTCAGAACCATGTTTCTGTGAATAACTTTTGAACCGTAAGACACAGACGCTCGCTCTTGGCTGCATTCGTTTCAGCTCGTGGCAGCCAGTCTAAAAAACACTATCTTGGACTTCTCTGGATGTTTCCCAGGCGAGCTATTGGCAGCATGTTCAGAACCACTGTTTCTGAGGCTAATTCTTGAATCGTAAGTCATAGACGCTCGATCTTGGCGGCATTCGTCTCAGCGCCTGGCAATTAGTATAGAAGCACTGTTTCCCACTGTTTCTGAGGCTAATTCTTGAACCGTAAGTCATAGACGCTAGATCTTGGCGGCATTCGTCTCAGCGCCTGGCAATTAGTATAGAAGCACTGTCTTTGACTTCTCTGGATGTTTCCCAGGTGAGCTATTGACAAGTAAATCCTAGACGCTCGATCTTGGTTATTTTCGCTTTCGCGGCTGGCAGCAAAGTTCAGAACCATGTTTCTATGAATAACTCTTGAACCGTAAGTCACAGACGCTCGCTCTTGGCTGCATTCGTTTCAGCTCGTGGCAGCCAGTCTAAAAAACACAATCTTGGACTTCTCTGGATGTTTCCGAGGCGAGCTATTGGCAGCATGTTCAGAACCAATGTTTCTGAGGCTAATTCTTGAACCGTAAGTCATAGACGCTAGATCTTGGCGGCATTCGTCTCAGCGCCTGGCAATTAGTATAGAAGCACTGTCTTTGACTTCTCTGGATGTTTCCCAGGCTAACTATTGACAAGTAAATCCTAGACGCTCGATCTTGGTTATTTTCGCTTTCGCGGCTAGCAGCAAAGTTCAGAACCATGTTTCTGTGAATAACTCTTGAACCGTAAGTCACTCACGCTCGCTCTTGGCTGCATTCGTTTCAGCTCGTGGCAGCCAGTCTAAAAAACACAATCTTGGACTTCTCTGGATGTTTCCCAGGCGAGCTATTGGCAGCATGTTCAGAACCACTGTTTCTGAGGCTAATTCTTGAACCGTAAGTCATAGACGCTCGATCTTGGCGGCATTCGTCTCAGCGCCTGGCAATTAGTATAGAAGCACTGTTTCCCACTGTTTCTGAGGCTAATTCTTGAACCGTAAGTCATAGACGCTAGATCTTGGTGGCATTCGTCTCAGCGCCTGGCAATTAGTATAGAAGCACTGTCTTTGACTTCTCTGGATGTTTCCCAGGCGAGCTATTGACAAGTAAATCCTAGACGCTCGATCTTGGTTATTTTCGCTTTCGCGGCTGGCAGCAAAGTTCAGAACCATGTTTCTGTGAATAACTTTTGAACCGTAAGTCACAGACGCTCGCTTTTGGCTGCATTCGTTTCAGCTCGTGGCAGCCAGTCTAAAAAACACTATCTTGGACTTCTCTGGATGTTTCCCAGGCGAGCTATTGGCAGCATGTTCAGAACCACTGTTTCTGAGGCTAATTCTTGAACCGTGTCATAGACGCTCGATCTTGGCGGCATTCGTCTCAGCGCCTGGCAATTAGTATAGAAGCACTGTTTCCCACTGTTTCTGAGGCTAATTCTTGAACCGTAAGTCATAGACGCTAGATCTTGGCGGCATTCGTCTCAGCGCCTGGCAATTAGTATAGAAGCACTGTCTTTGACTTCTCTGGATGTTTCCCAGGCGAGCTATTGACAAGTAAATCCTAGACGCTCGATCTTGGTTATTTTCGCTTTCGCGGCTGGCAGCAAAGTTCAGAACCATGTTTCTGTGAATAACTTTTGAACCGTAAGACACAGACGCTCGCTCTTGGCTGCATTCGTTTCAGCTCGTGGCAGCCAGTCTAAAAAACACTATCTTGGACTTCTCTGGATGTTTCCCAGGCGAGCTATTGGCAGCATGTTCAGAACCACTGTTTCTGAGGCTAATTCTTGAATCGTAAGTCATAGACGCTCGATCTTGGCGGCATTCGTCTCAGCGCCTGGCAATTAGTATAGAAGCACTGTTTCCCACTGTTTCTGAGGCTAATTCTTGAACCGTAAGTCATAGACGCTAGATCTTGGCGGCATTCGTCTCAGCGCCTGGCAATTAGTATAGAAGCACTGTCTTTGACTTCTCTGGATGTTTCCCAGGTGAGCTATTGACAAGTAAATCCTAGACGCTCGATCTTGGTTATTTTCGCTTTCGCGGCTGGCAGCAAAGTTCAGAACCATGTTTCTGTGAATAACTCTTGAACCGTAAGTCACAGACGCTCGCTCTTGGCTGCATTCGTTTCAGCTCGTGGCAGCCAGTCTAAAAAACACAATCTTGGACTTCTCTGGATGTTTCCGAGGCGAGCTATTGGCAGCATGTTCAGAACCAATGTTTCTGAGGCTAATTCTTGAACCGTAAGTCATAGACGCTAGATCTTGGCGGCATTCGTCTCAGCGCCTGGCAATTAGTATAGAAGCACTGTCTTTGACTTCTCTGGATGTTTCCCAGGCTAACTATTGACAAGTAAATCCTAGACGCTCGATCTTGGTTATATTCGCTTTCGCGGCTAGCAGCAAAGTTCAGAACCATGTTTCTGTGAATAACTCTTGAACCGTAAGTCACTGATGCTCGCTCTTGGCTGCATTCGTTTCAGCTCGTGGCAGCCAGTCTAAAAAACACAATCTTGGACTTCTCTGGATGTTTCCCAGGCGAGCTATTGGCAGCATGTTCAGAACCACTGTTTCTGAGGCTAATTCTTGAACCGTAAGTCATAGACGCTCGATCTTGGCGGCATTCGTCTCAGCGCCTGGCAATTAGTATAGAAGCACTGTCTTTGACTTCTCTGGATGTTTCCCAGGCTAACTATTGACAAGTAAATCCTAGACGCTCGATCTTGGTTATTTTCGCTTTCGCGGCTGGCAGCAAAGTTCAGAACCATGTTTCTGTGAATAACTCTTGAACCGTAAGTCACAGACGCTCGCTCTTGGCTGCATTCGTTTCAGCTCGTGGCAGCCAGTCTAAAAAACACTATCTTGGACTTCTCTGGATGTTTCCCAGGCGAGCTATTGGCAGCATGTTCAGAACCACTGTTTCTGAGGCTAATTCTTGAACCGTAAGTCATAGACGCTCGATCTTGGCGGCATTCGTCTCAGCGCCTGGCAATTAGTATAGAAGCACTGTCTTTGACTTCTCTGGATGTTTCCCAGGCGAGCTATTGACAAGTAAATCCTAGACGCTCGATCTTGGTTATATTCGCTTTCGCGGCTAGCAGCAAAGTTCAGAACCATGTTTCTGTGAATAACTCTTGAACCGTAAGTCACTGACGCTCGCTCTTGGCTGCATTCGTTTCAGCTCGTGGCAGCCAGTCTAAAAAACACAATCTTGGACTTCTCTGGATGTTTCCCAGGCGAGCTATTGGCAGCATGTTCAGAACCACTGTTTCTGAGGCTAATTCTTGAACCGTAAGTCATAGACGCTCGATCTTGGCGGCATTCGTCTCAGCGCCTGGCAATTAGTATAGAAGCACTGTTTCCCACTGTTTCTGAGGCTAATTCTTGAACCGTAAGTCATAGACGCTAGATCTTGGTGGCATTCGTCTCAGCGCCTGGCAATTAGTATAGAAGCACTGTCTTTGACTTCTCTGGATGTTTCCCAGGCGAGCTATTGACAAGTAAATCCTAGACGCTCGATCTTGGTTATTTTCGCTTTCGCGGCTGGCAGCAAAGTTCAGAACCATGTTTCTGTGAATAACTTTTGAACCGTAAGTCACAGACGCTCGCTTTTGGCTGCATTCGTTTCAGCTCGTGGCAGCCAGTCTAAAAAACACTATCTTGGACTTCTCTGGATGTTTCCCAGGCGAGCTATTGGCAGCATGTTCAGAACCACTGTTTCTGAGGCTAATTCTTGAACCGTGTCATAGACGCTCGATCTTGGCGGCATTCGTCTCAGCGCCTGGCAATTAGTATAGAAGCACTGTTTCCCACTGTTTCTGAGGCTAATTCTTGAACCGTAAGTCATAGACGCTAGATCTTGGCGGCATTCGTCTCAGCGCCTGGCAATTAGTATAGAAGCACTGTTTCCCACTGTTTCTGAGGCTAATTCTTGAACCGTAAGTCATAGACGCTAGATCTTGGCGGCATTCGTCTCAGCGCCTGGCAATTAGTATAGAAGCACTGTCTTTGACTTCTCTGGATGTTTCCCAGGCGAGCTTTTGACAAGTAAATCCTAGACGCTCGATCTTGGTTATTTTCGCTTTCGCGGCTGGCAGCAAAGTTCAGAACCATGTTTCTGTGAATAACTTTTGAACCGTAAGTCACAGACGCTCGCTCTTGGCTGCATTCGTTTCAGCTCGTGGCAGGAAGTCTAAAATACACTATCTTGGACTTCTCTGGATGTTTCCCAGGCGAGCTATTGGCAGCATGTTCAGAACCACTGTTTCTGAGGCTAATTCTTGAACCGTAAGTCATAGACGCTCGATCTTGGCGGCATTCGTCTCAGCGCCTGGCAATTAGTATAGAAGCACTGTTTCCCACTGTTTCTGAGGCTAATTCTTGAACCGTAAGTCATAGACGCTAGATCTTGGCGGCATTCGTCTCAGCGCCTGGCAATTAGTATAGAAGCACTGTCTTTGACTTCTCTGGATGTTTCCCAGGCGAGCTATTGACAAGTAAATCCTAGACGCTCGATCTTGGTTATTTTCGCTTTCGCGGCTGGCAGCAAAGTTCAGAACCATGTTTCTGTGAATAACTTTTGAACCGTAAGACACAGACGCTCGCTCTTGGCTGCATTCGTTTCAGCTCGTGGCAGCCAGTCTAAAAAACACTATCTTGGACTTCTCTGGATGTTTCCCAGGCGAGCTATTGGCAGCATGTTCAGAACCACTGTTTCTGAGGCTAATTCTTGAACCGTAAGAAATAGACGCTCGATCTTGGCGGCATTCGTCTCAGCGCCTGGCAATTAGTATAGAAGCACTGTTTCCCACTGTTTCTGAGGCTAATTCTTGAACCGTAAGTCATAGACGCTAGATCTTGGCGGCATTCGTTTCAGCGCCTGGCAATTAGTATAGAAGCACTGTCTTTGACTTCTCTGGATGTTTCCCAGGCGAGCTATTGACAAGTAAATCCTAGACGCTCGATCTTGGTTATTTTCGCTTTCGCGGCTGGCAGCAAAGTTCAGAACCATGTTTCTGTGAATAACTCTTGAACCGTAAGTCACAGACGCTCGCTCTTGGCTGCATTCGTTTCAGCTCGTGGCAGCCAGTCTAAAAAACACTATCTTGGACTTCTCTGGATGTTTCCCAGGCGAGCTATTGGCAGCATGTTCAGAACCACTGTTTCTGAGGCTAATTCTTGAACCGTAAGTCATAGACGCTCGATCTTGGCGGCATTCGTCTCAGCGCCTGGCAATTAGTATAGAAGCACTGTTTCCCACTGTTTCTGAGGCTAATTCTTGAACCGTAAGTCATAGACGCTAGATCTTGGCGGCATTCGTCTCAGCGCCTGGCAATTAGTATAGAAGCACTGTCTTTGACTTCTCTGGATGTTTCCCAGGCGAGCTTTTGACAAGTAAATCCTAGACGCTCGATCTTGGTTATTTTCGCTTTCGCGGCTGGCAGCAAAGTTCAGAACCATGTTTCTGTGAATAACTTTTGAACCGTAAGTCACAGACGCTCGCTCTTGGCTGCATTCTTTTCAGCTCGTGGCAGCCAGTCTAAAAAACACTATCTTGGACTTCTCTGGATGTTTCCCAGGCGAGCTATTGGCAGCATGTTCAGAACCACTGTTTCTGAGGCTAATTCTTGAACCGTAAGTCATAGACGCTCGATCTTGGCGGCATTCGTCTCAGCGCCTGGCAATTAGTATAGAAGCACTGTTTCCCACTGTTTCTGAGGCTAATTCTTGAACCGTAAGTCATAGACGCTAGATCTTGGCGGCATTCGTCTCAGCGCCTGGCAATTAGTATGGAAGCACTGTCTTTGACTTCTCTGGATGTTTCCCAGGCGAGCTATTGACAAGTAAATCCTAGACGCTCGATCTTGGTTATTTTCACTTTCGCGGCTGGCAGCAAAGTTCAGAACCATGTTTCTGTGAATAACTTTTGAACCGTAAGTCACAGACGCTCGCTCTTGGCTGCATTCGTTTCAGCTCGTGGCAGCCAGTCTAAAAAACACTATCTTGGACTTCTCTGGATGTTTCCCAGGCGAGCTATTGGCAGCATGTTCAGAACCACTGTTTCTGAGGCTAATTCTTGAACCGTAAGTCATAGACGCTCGATCTTGGCGGCATTCGTCTCAGCGCCTGGCAATTAGTATAGAAGCACTGTTTCCCACTGTTTCTGAGGCTAATTCTTGAACCGTAAGTCATAGACGCTAGATCTTGGCGGCATTCGTCTCAGCGCCTGGCAATTAGTATAGAAGCACTGTCTTTGACTTCTCTGGATGTTTCCCAGGCGAGCTATTGACAAGTAAATCCTAGACGCTCGATCTTGGTTATTTTCGCTTTCGCGGCTGGCAGCAAAGTTCAGAACCATGTTTCTGTGAATAACTCTTGAACCGTAAGTCACAGACGCTCGCTCTTGGCTGCATTCGTTTCAGCTCGTGGCAGCCAGTCTAAAAAACACTATCTTGGACTTCTCTGGATGTTTCCCAGGCGAGCTATTGGCAGCATGTTCAGAACCACTGTTTCTGAGGCTAATTCTTGAACCGTATGTCATAGACGCTCGATCTTGGCGGCATTCGTCTCAGCGCCTGGCAATTAGTATAGAAGCACTGTTTCCCACTGTTTCTGAGGCTAATTCTTGAACCGTAAGTCATAGACGCTAGATCTTGGCGGCATTCGTCTCAGCGCCTGGCAATTAGTATAGAAGCACTGTCTTTGACTTCTCTGGATGTTTCCCAGGCGAGCTTTTGACAAGTAAATCCTAGATGCTCGATCTTGGTTATTTTCGCTTTCGCGGCTGGCAGCAAAGTTCAGAACCATGTTTCTGTGAATAACTTTTGAACCATAAGTCACAGACGCTCGCTCTTGGCTGCATTCGTTTCAGCTCGTGGCAGCCAGTCTAAAAAACACTATCTTGGACTTCTCTGGATGTTTCCCAGGCGAGCTATTGGCAGCATGTTCAGAACCACTGTTTCTGAGGCTAATTCTTGAACCGTAAGTCATAGACGCTCGATCTTGGCGGCATTCGTCTCAGCGCCTGGCAATTAGTATAGAAGCACTGTTTCCCACTGTTTCTGAGGCTAATTCTTGAACCGTAAATCCTAGACGCTCGATCTTGCTTATTTTCGCTTTCGCGGCTGGCAGCAAAGTTCAGAACCATGTTTCTGTGAATAACTTTTGAACCGTAAGTCACAGACGCTCGCTCTTGGCTGCATTCGTTTCAGCTCGTGGCAGCCAGTCTAAAAAACACTATCTTGGACTTCTCTGGATGTTTCCCAGCCGAGCTATTGGCAGCATGTTCAGAACCACTGTTTCTGAGGCTAATTCTTGAACCGTAAGTCATAGACGCTCGATCTTGGCGGCATTCGTCTCAGCGCCTGGCAATTAGTATAGAAGCACTGTTTCCCACTGTTTCTGAGGCTAATTCTTGAACCGTAAGTCATAGACGCTAGATCTTGGCGGCATTCGTTTCAGCGCCTGGCAATTAGTATAGAAGCACTGTCTTTGACTTCTCTGGATGTTTCCCAGGCGAGCTATTGACAAGTAAATCCTAGACGCTCGATCTTGGTTATTTTCGCTTTCGCGGCTGGCAGCAAAGTTCAGAACCATGTTTCTGTGAATAACTCTTGAACCGTAAGTCACAGACGCTCGCTCTTGGCTGCATTCGTTTCAGCTCGTGGCAGCCAGTCTAAAAAACACTATCTTGGACTTCTCTGGATGTTTCCCAGGCGAGCTATTGGCAGCATGTTCAGAACCACTGTTTCTGAGGCTAATTCTTGAACCGTAAGTCATAGACGCTCGATCTTGGCGGCATTCGTCTCAGCGCCTGGCAATTAGTATAGAAGCACTGTTTCCCACTGTTTCTGAGGCTAATTCTTGAACCGTAAGTCATAGACGCTAGATCTTGGCGGCATTCGTCTCAGCGCCTGGCAATTAGTATAGAAGCACTGTCTTTGACTTCTCTGGATGTTTCCCAGGCGAGCTTTTGACAAGTAAATCCTAGACGCTCGATCTTGGTTATTTTCGCTTTCGCGGCTGGCAGCAAAGTTCAGAACCATGTTTCTGTGAATAACTTTTGAACCGTAAGTCACAGACGCTCGCTCTTGGCTGCATTCGTTTCAGCTCATGGCAGCCAGTCTAAAAAACACTATCTTGGACTTCTCTGGATGTTTCCCAGGCGAGCTATTGGCAGCATGTTCAGAACCACTGTTTCTGAGGCTAAGGCCCTGTTCACACGGAGTTTTTTGACACGTTTTTTGACGCGGAAAACGCGTCGGAAAATGCACCAAAAACGACCCAAAATGACTCCCATTGATTTCAATGGGAGACGGAGGCGTTTTTTTACCGCGAGTAAAAAAAACGCCTCGCGGCAAAAAGAAGGGACATGACCCTTCTTGATGCGGTTTCCGCGTCCAAAACCGCATTGAAAGCAATGGGGACACGTCAAAAAACACCTCGAACTAGTGAGGTGTTTTCTGACGAGTATATTGCCGAGTGTTTTGCAGGAGTCGTCTCCTGCTGCTAGTCCAGCCCAGCAAGGGGCTGTCATTTCCTGTCTGCTCGTGGAGGCTGAAAAACATCGTGGACAGAACTCAGGCATACAGAAAACCGAAGTCCTGCATCCAAATCGAATACAAGTAAGTGCAATTGCTCCTATGTTCCATACATGCTATACATGTATGGAGCTGTGCATTTTTTTTTTTAGAATTTTTTTTTAAAATTTTTTTTTTAGATTTTTTTTTTAGATTTTTTTTTTCAATTTTTTTATTTTTCATTTTTTAATTTTGTTATGCAGTTGTTCATGTATGTCATCTCTTTTTTATTTTTTTTTAACATTTCAGGAACAGAAATGACGACAGCAGAGGTGTACCACCGAATGGACATTGATGTTGGGAAATTGATTCAAGAAGTAAGTATACTTTTTTTTTTTTAATGTGGGCCTGTTCACATCAGCGTGGTTTCCGCTGAGGGGTTCCGTCGGTGCTTTCAGTCAGGGGAACCCCTCAACGGAAAGGCAAGTGTGAAGTGGTGACAGATCCGTTGCTAATGGTTTCTGTTTGTCCCCGTTGTGCAAAGGGTTCTGTCGTTTCGACTGAACCAATACCGCAGTGTAGGGAATCCCATTAGCAACGGATCCATCAGCATTGAAGTCAATGATGATGCAAACAGAAAACAATGTTTTTTTTAATGTGGGCCTGTTCACATCAGCGTGGTTTCTGCTGAGGGGTTCCGTCGGTGCTTTCAGTCAGGGGAACCCCTCAACGGAAAGGCAAGTGTGAAGTAAGTTCCGTTTGCATCACCATTCATTTCAATGGTGACAGATCCGTTGACAGAAGGATGTCAGGCTGGGTTCACACGACCATGTTACGTCCGTAATGTACGGAACGTATTTCAGCCGGAAGACCCGGACCGAAGACAGTGCAGGGAGCCGGGCTCCTAGCATCATAGTGATGTACGACGCTAGGAGTCCCTGCCTCGCTGCAGGACGACTGTCCCGTACTGTAATCATGATTACAGTACGGGACAGTAGTTCCACGCAGAGGCAGGGACTCCTAGCGTCGTACATCACTATGATGCTAGGAGCCCGGCTCCCTGCACTGTCTTCGGTCCGGGTCTTCCGGCCGAAATACGTTCCGTACATTATGTACGTAACATGGTTGTGTGAACCCAGCCTCATGCGTGTGAAAACCTCGGCAAAAACCGCCTGGAAAACCGCCTCAAAAACCACGTCAAAAACCACGTCAAAAACCACGTCAAAAACCACATCAAACATGAAAACCTCCAGGGTCAGTTTTTACAGGAGGAATTTTCCTCCTGCAAAAAACTCCGTGTGAACAGGGCCTAATTCTTGAACCGTAAGTCATAGACGCTCGATCTTGGCGGCATTCGTCTCAGCGCCTGGCAATTAGTATAGAAGCACTGTTTCCCACTGTTTCTGAGGCTAATTCTTGAACCGTAAGTCATAGACGCTAGATCTTGGGGGCATTCGTCTCAGCGCCTGGCAATTAGTATAGAAGCACTGTCTTTGACTTCTCTGGATGTTTCCCAGGCGAGCTATTGACAAGTAAATCCTAGACGCTCGATCTTGGTTATTTTCGCTTTCGCGGCTGGCAGCAAAGTTCAGAACCATGTTTCTGTGAATAACTCTTGAACCGTAAGTCACAGACGCTCGCTCTTGGCTGCATTCGTTTCAGCTCGTGGCAGCCAGTCTAAAAAACACTATCTTGGACTTCTCTGGATGTTTCCCAGGCGAGCTATTGGCAGCATGTTCAGAACCACTGTTTCTGAGGCTAATTCTTGAACCGTAAGTCATAGACGCTCGATCTTGGCGGCATTCGTCTCAGCGCCTGGCAATTAGTATAGAAGCACTGTTTCCCACTGTTTCTGAGGCTAATTCTTGAACCGTAAGTCATAGACGCTAGATCTTGGCGGCATTCGTCTCAGCGCCTGGCAATTAGTATAGAAGCACTGTCTTTGACTTCTCTGGATGTTTCCCAGGCGAGCTTTTGACAAGTAAATCCTAGACGCTCGATCTTGGTTATTTTCGCTTTCGCGGCTGGCAGCAAAGTTCAGAACCATGTTTCTGTGAATAACTTTTGAACCGTAAGTCACAGACGCTCGCTCTTGGCTGCATTCGTTTCAGCTCGTGGCAGCCAGTCTAAAAAACACTATCTTGGACTTCTCTGGATGTTTCCCAGGCGAGCTATTGGCAGCATGTTCAGAACCACTGTTTCTGAGGCTAATTCTTGAACCGTAAGTCATAGACGCTCGATCTTGGCGGCATTCGTCTCAGCGCCTGGCAATTAGTATAGAAGCACTGTTTCCCACTGTTTCTGAGGCTAATTCTTGAACCGTAAGTCATAGACGCTAGATCTTGGCGGCATTCGTCTCAGCGCCTGGCAATTAGTATAGAAGCACTGTCTTTGACTTCTCTGGATGTTTCCCAGGCGAGCTATTGACAAGTAAATCCTAGACGCTCGATCTTGGTTATTTTCGCTTTCGCGGCTGGCAGCAAAGTTCAGAACCATGTTTCTATGAATAACTTTTGAACCGTAAGTCACAGACGCTCGCTCTTGGCTGCATTCGTTTCAGCTCGTGGCAGCCAGTCTAAAAAACACTATCTTGGACTTCTCTGGATGTTTCCCAGGCGAGCTATTGGCAGCATGTTCAGAACCACTGTTTCTGAGGCTAATTCTTGAACCCTAAGTCATAGACGCTCGATCTTTGCGGCATTCGTCTCAGCGCCTGGCAATTAGTATAGAAGCACTGTTTCCCACTGTTTCTGAGGCTAATTCTTGAACCGTAAGTCATAGACGCTAGATCTTGGCGGCATTCGTCTCAGCGCCTGGCAATTAGTATAGAAGCACTGTCTTTGACTTCTCTGGATGTTTCCCAGGCGAGCTATTGACAAGTAAATCCTAGACGCTCGATCTTGGTTATTTTCGCTTTCGCGGCTGGCAGCAAAGTTCAGAACCATGTTTCTGTGAATAACTTTTGAACCGTAAGTCACAGACGCTCGATCTTGGCTGCATTCGTTTCAGCTCGTGGCAGCCAGTCTAAAAAACACTATCTTGGACTTCTCTGGATGTTTCCCAGGCGAGCTATTGGCAGCATGTTCAGAACCACTGTTTCTGAGGCTAATTCTTGAACCGTAAGTCATAGACGCTCGATCTTGGCGGCATTCGTCTCAGCGCCTGGCAATTAGTATAGAAGCACTGTTTCCCACTGTTTCTGAGGCTAATTCTTGAACCGTAAGTCATAGACGCTAGATCTTGGCGGCATTCGTCTCAGCGCCTGGCAATTAGTATAGAAGCACTGTCTTTGACTTCTCTGGATGTTTCCCAGGCGAGCTATTGACAAGTAAATCCTAGACGCTCGATCTTGGTTATTTTCGCTTTCGCGGCTGGCAGCAAAGTTCAGAACCATGTTTCTGTGAATAACTCTTGAACCGTAAGTCACAGACGCTCGCTCTTGGCTGCATTCGTTTCAGCTCGTGGCAGCCAGTCTAAAAAACACTATCTTGGACTTCTCTGGATGTTTCCCAGGCGAGCTATTGGCAGCATGTTCAGAACCACTGTTTCTGAGGCTAATTCTTGAACCGTAAGTCATAGACGCTCGATCTTGGCGGCATTCGTCTCAGCGCCTGGCAATTAGTATAGAAGCACTGTTTCCCACTGTTTCTGAGGCTAATTCTTGAACCGTAAGTCATAGACGCTAGATCTTGGCGGCATTCGTCTCAGCGCCTGGCAATTAGTATAGAAGCACTGTCTTTGACTTCTCTGGATGTTTCCCAGGCGAGCTTTTGACAAGTAAATCCTAGACGCTCGATCTTGGTTATTTTCGCTTTCGCGGCTGGCAGCAAAGTTCAGAACCATGTTTCTGTGAATAACTTTTGAACCGTAAGTCACAGACGCTCGCTCTTGGCTACATTCGTTTCAGCTCGTGGCAGCCAGTCTAAAAAACACTATCTTGGACTTCTCTGGATGTTTCCCAGGCGAGCTATTGGCAGCATGTTCAGAACCACTATTTCTGAGGCTAATTCTTGAACCGTAAGTCATAGACGCTCGATCCTGGCGGCATTCGTCTCAGCGCCTGGCAATTAGTATAGAAGCACTGTTTCCCACTGTTTCTGAGGCTAATTCTTGAACCGTAAGTCATAGACGCTAGATCTTGGCGGCATTCGTCTCAGCGCCTGGCAATTAGTATAGAAGCACTGTCTTTGACTTCTCTGGATGTTTCCCAGGCGAGCTATTGACAAGTAAATCCTAGACGCTCGATCTTGGTTATTTTCGCTTTCGCGGCTAGCAGCAAAGTTCAGAACCATGTTTCTGTGAATAACTTTTGAACCGTAAGTCACAGACGCTCGCTCTTGGCTGCATTCGTTTCAGCTCGTGGCAGCCAGTCTAAAAAACACTATCTTGGACTTCTCTGGATGTTTTCCAGGCGAGCTATTGGCAGCATGTTCAGAACCACTGTTTCTGAGGCTAATTCTTGAACCGTAAGTCATAGACGCTCGATCTTGGCGGAATTCGTCTCAGCGCCTGGCAATTAGTATAGAAGCACTGTTTCCCACTGTTTCTGAGGCTAATTCTTGAACCGTAAGTCATAGACGCTAGATCTTGGCGGCATTCGTCTCAGCGCCTGGCAATTAGTATAGAAGCACTGTCTTTGACTTCTCTGGATGTTTCCCAGGCGAGCTATTGACAAGTAAATCCTAGACGCTCGATCTTGGTTATTTTCGCTTTCGCGGCTGGCAGCAAAGTTCAGAACCATGTTTCTGTGAATAACTCTTGAACCGTAAGTCACAGACGCTCGCTCTTGGCTGCATTCGTTTCAGCTCGTGGCAGCCAGTCTAAAAAACACTATCTTGGACTTCTCTGGATGTTTCCCAGGCGAGCTATTTGCAGCATGTTCAGAACCACTGTTTCTGAGGCTAATTCTTGAATCGTAAGTCATAGACGCTCGATCTTGGCGACATTCGTCTCAGCGCCTGGCAATTAGTATAGAAGCACTGTTTCCCACTGTTTCTGAGGCTAATTCTTGAACCGTAAGTCATAGACGCTAGATCTTGGCGGCATTCGTCTCAGCGCCTGGCAATTAGTATAGAAGCACTGTCTTTGACTTCTCTGGATGTTTCCCAGGCGAGCTATTGACAAGTAAATCCTAGACGCTCGATCTTGGTTATTTTCGCTTTCGCGGCTGGCAGCAAAGTTCAGAACCATGTTTCTGTGAATAACTCTTGAACCGTAAGTCACAGACGCTCGCTCTTGGCTGCATTCGTTTCAGCTCGTGGCAGCCAGTCTAAAAAACACTATCTTGGACTTCTCTGGATGTTTCCCAGGCGAGCTATTGGCAGCATGTTCAGAACCACTGTTTCTGAGGCTAATTCTTGAACCGTAAGTCATAGACGCTCGATCTTGGCGGCATTCGTCTCAGCGCCTGGCAATTAGTATAGAAGCACTGTTTCCCACTGTTTCTGAGGCTAATTCTTGAACCGTAAGTCATAGACGCTAGATCTTGGCGGCATTCGTCTCAGCGCCTGGCAATTAGTATAGAAGCACTGTCTTTGACTTCTCTGGATGTTTCCCAGGCGAGCTATTGACAAGTAAATCCTAGACGCTCGATCTTGGTTATTTTCGCTTTCGCGGCTGGCAGCAAAGTTCAGAACCATGTTTCTGTGAATAACTCTTGAACCGTAAGTCACAGACGCTCGCTCTTGGCTGCATTCGTTTCAGCTCGTGGCAGCCAGTCTAAAAAACACTATCTTGGACTTCTCTGGATGTTTCCCAGGCGAGCTATTGGCAGCATGTTCAGAACCACTGTTTCTGAGGCTAATTCTTGAACCGTAAGTCATAGACGCTCGATCTTGGCGGCATTCGTCTCAGCGCCTGGCAATTAGTATAGAAGCACTGTTTCCCACTGTTTCTGAGGCTAATTCTTGAACCGTAAGTCATAGACGCTAGATCTTGGCGGCATTCGTCTCAGCGCCTGGCAATTAGTATAGAAGCACTGTCTTTGACTTCTCTGGATGTTTCCCAGGCGAGCTATTGACAAGTAAATCCTAGACGCTCGATCTTGGTTATTTTCGCTTTCGCGGCTGGCAGCAAAGTTCAGAACCATGTTTCTGTGAATAACTCTTGAACCGTAAGTCACAGACGCTCGCTCTTGGCTGCATTCGTTTCAGCTCGTGGCAGCCAGTCTAAAAAACACTATCTTGGACTTCTCTGGATGTTTCCCAGGCGAGCTATTGGCAGCATGTTCAGAACCACTGTTTCTGAGGCTAATTCTTGAACCGTAAGTCATAGACGCTCGATCTTGGCGGCATTCGTCTCAGCGCCTGGCAATTAGTATAGAAGCACTGTTTCCCACTGTTTCTGAGGCTAATTCTTGAACCGTAAGTCATAGACGCTAGATCTTGGCGGCATTCGTCTCAGCGCCTGGCAATTAGTATAGAAGCACTGTCTTTGACTTCTCTGGATGTTTCCCAGGCGAGCTATTGACAAGTAAATCCTAGACGCTCGATCTTGGTTATTTTCGCTTTCGCGGCTGGCAGCAAAGTTCAGAACCATGTTTCTGTGAATAACTCTTGAACCGTAAGTCACAGACGCTCGCTCTTGGCTGCATTCGTTTCAGCTCGTGGCAGCCAATCTAAAAAACACTATCTTGGACTTCTCTGGATGTTTCCCAGGCGAGCTATTGGCAGCATGTTCAGAACCACTGTTTCTGAGGCTAATTCTTGAACCGTAAGTCATAGACGCTCGATCTTGGCGGCATTCGTCTCAGCGCCTGGCAATTAGTATAGAAGCACTGTTTCCCACTGTTTCTGAGGCTAATTCTTGAACCGTAAGTCATAGACGCTAGATCTTGGCGGCATTCGTCTCAGCGCCTGGCAATTAGTATAGAAGCACTGTCTTTGACTTCTCTGGATGTTTCCCAGGCGAGCTATTGACAAGTAAATCCTAGACGCTCGATCTTGGTTATTTTCGCTTTCGCGGCTGGCAGCAAAGTTCAGAACCATGTTTCTGTGAATAACTCTTGAACCGTAAGTCACAGACGCTCGCTCTTGGCTGCATTCGTTTCAGCTCGTGGCAGCCAGTCTAAAAAACACTATCTTGGACTTCTCTGGATGTTTCCCAGGCGAGCTATTGGCAGCATGTTCAGAACCACTGTTTCTGAGGCTAATTCTTGAACCGTAAGTCATAGACGCTCGATCTTGGCGGCATTCGTCTCAGCGCCTGGCAATTAGTATAGAAGCACTGTTTCCCACTGTTTCTGAGGCTAATTCTTGAACCGTAAGTCATAGACGCTAGATCTTGGCGGCATTCGTCTCAGCGCCTGGCAATTAGTATAGAAGCACTGTCTTTGACTTCTCTGGATGTTTCCCAGGCGAGCTATTGACAAGTAAATCCTAGACGCTCGATCTTGGTTATTTTCGCTTTCGCGGCTGGCAGCAAAGTTCAGAACCATGTTTCTGTGAATAACTCTTGAACCGTAAGTCACAGACGCTCGCTCTTGGCTGCATTCGTTTCAGCTCGTGGCAGCCAGTCTAAAAAACACTATCTTGGACTTCTCTGGATGTTTCCCAGGCGAGCTATTGGCAGCATGTTCAGAACCACTGTTTCTGAGGCTAATTCTTGAACCGTAAGTCATAGACGCTCGATCTTGGCGGCATTCGTCTCAGCGCCTGGCAATTAGTATAGAAGCACTGTTTCCCACTGTTTCTGAGGCTAATTCTTGAACCGTAAGTCATAGACGCTAGATCTTGGCGGCATTCGTCTCAGCGCCTGGCAATTAGTATAGAAGCACTGTTTCCCACTGTTTCTGAGGCTAATTCTTGAACCGTAAGTCATAGACGCTAGATCTTGGCGGCATTCGTCTCAGCGCCTGGCAATTAGTATAGAAGCACTGTCTTTGACTTCTCTGGATGTTTCCCAGGCGAGCTATTGACAAGTAAATCCTAGACGCTCGATCTTGGTTATTTTCGCTTTCGCGGCTGGCAGCAAAGTTCAGAACCATGTTTCTGTGAATAACTTTTGAACCGTAAGTCACAGACGCTCGCTCTTGGCTGCATTCGTTTCAGCTCGTGGCAGCCAGGCTAAAAAAACACTATCTTGGACTTCTCTGGATGTTTCCCAGGCGAGCTATTGGCAGCATGTTCAGAACCACTGTTTCTGAGGCTAATTCTTGAACCGTAAGTCATAGACGCTCGATCTTGGCGGCATTCGTCTCAGCGCCTGGCAATTAGTATAGAAGCACTGTTTCCCACTGTTTCTGAGGCTAATTCTTGAACCGTAAGTCATAGACGCTAGATCTTGGCGGCATTCGTCTCAGCGCCTGGCAATTAGTATAGAAGCACTGTCTGACTTCTCTGGATGTTTCCCAGGCGAGCTATTGACAAGTAAATCCTAGACGCTCGATCTTGGTTATTTTCGCTTTCGCGGCTGGCAGCAAAGTTCAGAACCATGTTTCTGTGAATAACTCTTGAACCGTAAGTCACAGACGCTCGCTCTTGGCTGCATTCGTTTCAGCTCGTGGCAGCCAGTCTAAAAAACACTATCTTGGACTTCTCTGGATGTTTCCCAGGCGAGCTATTGGCAGCATGTTCAGAACCACTGTTTCTGAGGCTAATTCTTGAACCGTGTCATAGACGCTCGATCTTGGCGGCATTCGTCTCAGCGCCTGGCAATTAGTATAGAAGCACTGTTTCCCACTGTTTCTGAGGCTAATTCTTGAACCGTAAGTCATAGACGCTAGATCTTGGCGGCATTCGTCTCAGCGCCTGGCAATTAGTATAGAAGCACTGTCTTTGACTTCTCTGGATGTTTCCCAGGCGAGCTATTGACAAGTAAATCCTAGACGCTCGATCTTGGTTATTTTCGCTTTCGCGGCTGGCAGCAAAGTTCAGAACCATGTTTCTGTGAATAACTCTTGAACCGTAAGTCACAGACGCTCGCTCTTGGCTGCATTCGTTTCAGCTCGTGGCAGCCAGTCTAAAAAACACTATCTTGGACTTCTCTGGATGTTTCCCAGGCGAGCTATTGGCAGCATGTTCAGAACCACTGTTTCTGAGGCTAATTCTTGAACCGTAAGTCATAGACGCTCGATCTTGGCGGCATTCGTCTCAGCGCCTGGCAATTAGTATAGAAGCACTGTTTCCCACTGTTTCTGAGGCTAATTCTTGAACCGTAAGTCATAGACGCTAGATCTTGGCGGCATTCGTCTCAGCGCCTGGCAATTAGTATAGAAGCACTGTCTTTGACTTCTCTGGATGTTTCCCAGGCGAGCTATTGACAAGTAAATCCTAGACGCTCGATCTTGGTTATTTTCGCTTTCGCGGCTGGCAGCAAAGTTCAGAACCATGTTTCTGTGAATAACTTTTGAACCGTAAGTCACAGACGCTCGCTCTTGGCTGCATTCGTTTCAGCTCGTGGCAGCCAGGCTAAAAAACACTATCTTGGACTTCTCTGGATGTTTCCCAGGCGAGCTATTGGCAGCATGTTCAGAACCACTGTTTCTGAGGCTAATTCTTGAACCGTGTCATAGACGCTCGATCTTGGCGGCATTCGTCTCAGCGCCTGGCAATTAGTATAGAAGCACTGTTTCCCACTGTTTCTGAGGCTAATTCTTGAACCGTAAGTCATAGACGCTAGATCTTGGCGGCATTCGTCTCAGCGCCTGGCAATTAGTATAGAAGCACTGTCTTTGACTTCTCTGGATGTTTCCCAGGCGAGCTATTGACAAGTAAATCCTAGACGCTCGATCTTGGTTATTTTCGCTTTCGCGGCTGGCAGCAAAGTTCAGAACCATGTTTCTGTGAATAACTTTTGAACCGTAAGTCACAGACGCTCGCTCTTGGCTGCATTCGTTTCAGCTCGTGGCAGCCAGTCTAAAAAACACAATCTTGGACTTCTCTGGATGTTTCCCAGGCGAGCTATTGGCAGCATGTTCAGAACCACTGTTTCTTAGGCTAATTCTTGAACCGTAAGTCATAGACGCTCGATCTTGGCGGCATTCGTCTCAGCGCCTGGCAATTAGTATAGAAGCACTGTTTCCCACTGTTTCTGAGGCTAATTCTTGAACCGTAAGTCATAGACGCTAGATCTTGGCGGCATTCGTCTCAGCGCCTGGCAATTAGTATAGAAGCACTGTCTTTGACTTCTCTGGATGTTTCCCAGGCGAGCTATTGACAAGTAAATCCTAGACGCTCGATCTTGGTTATTTTCGCTTTCGCGGCTGGCAGCAAAGTTCAGAACCATGTTTCTGTGAATAACTCTTGAACCGTTAGGGTATGTTCACACGGCCTATTTACGGACGTAATTCGGGCGTTTTGGCCCCGAATTACGTCTGAAAATAGCGCCTCAATAGCGCTGACAAACATCTGCCCATTGAAAGCAATGGGCAGACGTTTGTCTGTTCACACGAGGCGTATATTTACGCGCCGCTGTCAAATGACGGCGCGTAACTAGACGCCCGCGTCAAAGAAGTGACCTGTCACTTCTTTGGCCGTAATTGGAGCCGCTATTCATTGACTCCAATGAATAGCAGCGCTAATTACGGCCGTAATTGACGCGGCGTTCAAGCGCCTGCACATGCCGGTACGGCTGAAATTACGGGGATGTTTTCAGGCTGAAACATCCCCGTAATTTCAGCCGTTACGGACCCCCGCCGTGTGAACATACCCTAAGTCACAGACGCTCGCTCTTGGCTGCATTCGTTTCAGCTCGTGGCAGCCAGTCTAAAAAACACTATCTTGGACTTCTCTGGATGTTTCCCAGGCGAGCTATTGGCAGCATGTTCAGAACCACTGTTTCTGAGGCTAATTCTTGAACCGTAAGTCATAGACGCTCGATCTTGGCGGCATTCGTCTCAGCGCCTGGCAATTAGTATAGAAGCACTGTTTCCCACTGTTTCTGAGGCTAATTCTTGAACCGTAAGTCATAGACGCTAGATCTTGGCGGCATTCGTCTCAGCGCCTGGCAATTAGTATAGAAGCACTGTCTTTGACTTCTCTGGATGTTTCCCAGGCGAGCTTTTGACAAGTAAATCCTAGACGCTCGATCTTGGTTATTTTCGCTTTCGCGGCTGGCAGCAAAGTTCAGAACCATGTTTCTGTGAATAACTTTTGAACCGTAAGTCACAGTTGCTCGCTCTTGGCTGCATTCGTTTCAGCTCGTGGCAGCCAGTCTGAAAAACACTATTTTGGACTTCTCTGGATGTTTCCCAGGCGAGCTATTGGCAGCATGTTCAGAACCACTGTTTCTGAGGCTAATTCTTGAACCGTAAGTCATAGACGCTCGATCTTGGCGGCATTCGTCTCAGCGCCTGGCAATTAGTATAGAAGCACTGTTTCCCACTGTTTCTGAGGCTAATTCTTGAACCGTAAGTCATAGACGCTAGATCTTGACGGCATTCGTCTCAGCGCCTGGCAATTAGTATAGAAGCACTGTCTTTGACTTCTCTGGATGTTTCCCAGGCGAGCTATTGACAAGTAAATCCTAGACGCTCGATCTTGGTTATTTTCGCTTTCGCGGCTAGCAGCAAAGTTCAGAACCATGTTTCTGTGAATAACTCTTGAACCGTAAGTCACTGACGCTCGCTCTTGGCTGCATTCGTTTCAGCTCGTGGCAACCAGTCTAAAAAACACAATCTTGGACTTCTCTGGATGTTTCCCAGGCGAGCTATTGGCAGCATGTTCAGAACCACTGTTTCTGAGGCTAATTCTTGAACCGTAAGTCATAGACGCTCGATCTTGGCGGCATTCGTCTCAGCGCCTGGCAATTAGTATAGAAGCACTGTTTCCCACTGTTTCTGAGGCTAATTCTTGAACCGTAAGTCATAGACGCTAGATCTTGGCGGCATTCGTCTCAGCGCCTGGCAATTAGTATAGAAGCACTGTCTTTGACTTCTCTGGATGTTTCCCAGGCGAGCTATTGACAAGTAAATCCTAGACGCTCGATCTTGGTTATTTTCGCTTTCGCGGCTGGCAGCAAAGTTCAGAACCATGTTTCTGTGAATAACTCTTGAACCGTTAGGGTATGTTCACACGGCCTATTTACGGACGTAATTCGGGCGTTTTGGCCCCGAATTACGTCTGAAAATAGCGCCTCAATAGCGCTGACAAACATCTGCCCATTGAAAGCAATGGGCAGACGTTTGTCTGTTCACACGAGGCGTATATTTACGCGCCGCTGTCAAATGACGGCGCGTAACTAGACGCCCGCGTCAAAGAAGTGACCTGTCACTTCTTTGGCCGTAATTGGAGCCGCTATTCATTGACTCCAATGAATAGCAGCGCTAATTACGGCCGTAATTGACGCGGCGTTCAAGCGCCTGCACATGCCGGTACGGCTGAAATTACGGGGATGTTTTCAGGCTGAAACATCCCCGTAATTTCAGCCGTTACGGACCCCCGCCGTGTGAACATACCCTAAGTCACAGACGCTCGCTCTTGGCTGCATTCGTTTCAGCTCGTGGCAGCCAGTCTAAAAAACACTATCTTGGACTTCTCTGGATGTTTCCCAGGCGAGCTATTGGCAGCATGTTCAGAACCACTGTTTCTGAGGCTAATTCTTGAACCGTAAGTCATAGACGCTCGATCTTGGCGGCATTCGTCTCAGCGCCTGGCAATTAGTATAGAAGCACTGTTTCCCACTGTTTCTGAGGCTAATTCTTGAACCGTAAGTCATAGACGCTAGATCTTGGCGGCATTCGTCTCAGCGCCTGGCAATTAGTATAGAAGCACTGTCTTTGACTTCTCTGGATGTTTCCCAGGCGAGCTTTTGACAAGTAAATCCTAGACGCTCGATCTTGGTTATTTTCGCTTTCGCGGCTGGCAGCAAAGTTCAGAACCATGTTTCTGTGAATAACTTTTGAACCGTAAGTCACAGTTGCTCGCTCTTGGCTGCATTCGTTTCAGCTCGTGGCAGCCAGTCTGAAAAACACTATTTTGGACTTCTCTGGATGTTTCCCAGGCGAGCTATTGGCAGCATGTTCAGAACCACTGTTTCTGAGGCTAATTCTTGAACCGTAAGTCATAGACGCTCGATCTTGGCGGCATTCGTCTCAGCGCCTGGCAATTAGTATAGAAGCACTGTTTCCCACTGTTTCTGAGGCTAATTCTTGAACCGTAAGTCATAGACGCTAGATCTTGACGGCATTCGTCTCAGCGCCTGGCAATTAGTATAGAAGCACTGTCTTTGACTTCTCTGGATGTTTCCCAGGCGAGCTATTGACAAGTAAATCCTAGACGCTCGATCTTGGTTATTTTCGCTTTCGCGGCTAGCAGCAAAGTTCAGAACCATGTTTCTGTGAATAACTCTTGAACCGTAAGTCACTGACGCTCGCTCTTGGCTGCATTCGTTTCAGCTCGTGGCAACCAGTCTAAAAAACACAATCTTGGACTTCTCTGGATGTTTCCCAGGCGAGCTATTGGCAGCATGTTCAGAACCACTGTTTCTGAGGCTAATTCTTGAACCGTAAGTCATAGACGCTCGATCTTGGCGGCATTCGTCTCAGCGCCTGGCAATTAGTATAGAAGCACTGTTTCCCACTGTTTCTGAGGCTAATTCTTGAACCGTAAGTCATAGACGCTAGATCTTGGCGGCATTCGTCTCAGCGCCTGGCAATTAGTATAGAAGCACTGTCTTTGACTTCTCTGGATGTTTCCCAGGCGAGCTATTGACAAGTAAATCCTAGACGCTCGATCTTGGTTATTTTCGCTTTCGCGGCTGGCAGCAAAGTTCAGAACCATGTTTCTGTGAATAACTCTTGAACCGTAAGTCACAGACGCTCGCTCTTGGCTGCATTCGTTTCAGCTCGTGGCAGCCAGTCTAAAAAACACTATCTTGGACTTCTCTGGATGTTTCCCAGGCGAGCTATTGGCAGCATGTTCAGAACCACTGTTTCTGAGGCTAATTCTTGAACCGTAAGTCATAGACGCTCGATCTTGGCGGCATTCGTCTCAGCGCCTGGCAATTAGTATAGAAGCACTGTTTCCCACTGTTTCTGAGGCTAATTCTTGAACCATAAGTCATAGACGCTAGATCTTGGCGGCATTCGTCTCAGCGCCTGGCAATTAGTATAGAAGCACTGTCTTTGACTTCTCTGGATGTTTCCCAGGCGAGCTTTTGACAAGTAAATCCTAGACGCTCGATCTTGGTTATTTTCGCTTTCGCGGCTGGCAGCAAAGTTCAGAACCATGTTTCTGTGAATAACTTTTGAACCGTAAGTCACAGACGCTCGCTCTTGGCTGCATTCGTTTCAGCTCGTGGCAGCCAGTCTGAAAAACACTATTTTGGACTTCTCTGGATGTTTCCCAGGCGAGCTATTGGCAGCATGTTCAGAACCACTGTTTCTGAGGCTAATTCTTGAACCGTAAGTCATAGACGCTCGATCTTGGCGGCATTCGTCTCAGCGCCTGGCAATTAGTATAGAAGCACTGTTTCCCACTGTTTCTGAGGCTAATTCTTGAACCGTAAGTCATAGACGCTAGATCTTGACGGCATTCGTCTCAGCGCCTGGCAATTAGTATAGAAGCACTGTCTTTGACTTCTCTGGATGTTTCCCAGGCGAGCTATTGACAAGTAAATCCTAGACGCTCGATCTTGGTTATTTTCGCTTTCGCGGCTAGCAGCAAAGTTCAGAACCATGTTTCTGTGAATAACTCTTGAACCGTAAGTCACTGACGCTCGCTCTTGGCTGCATTCGTTTCAGCTCGTGGCAACCAGTCTAAAAAACACAATCTTGGACTTCTCTGGATGTTTCCCAGGCGAGCTATTGGCAGCATGTTCAGAACCACTGTTTCTGAGGCTAATTCTTGAACCGTAAGTCATAGACGCTCGATCTTGGCGGCATTCGTCTCAGCGCCTGGCAATTAGTATAGAAGCACTGTTTCCCACTGTTTCTGAGGCTAATTCTTGAACCGTAAGTCATAGACGCTAGATCTTGGCGGCATTCGTCTCAGCGCCTGGCAATTAGTATAGAAGCACTGTCTTTGACTTCTCTGGATGTTTCCCAGGCGAGCTATTGACAAGTAAATCCTAGACGCTCGATCTTGGTTATTTTCGCTTTCGCGGCTGGCAGCAAAGTTCAGAACCATGTTTCTGTGAATAACTTTTGAACCGTAAGTCACAGACGCTCGCTCTTGGCTGCATTCGTTTCAGCTCGTGGCAGCCAGTCTAAAAAACACAATCTTGGACTTCTCTGGATGTTTCCCAGGCGAGCTATTGGCAGCATGTTCAGAACCACTGTTTCTTAGGCTAATTCTTGAACCGTAAGTCATAGACGCTCGATCTTGGCGGCATTCGTCTCAGCGCCTGGCAATTAGTATAGAAGCACTGTTTCCCACTGTTTCTGAGGCTAATTCTTGAACCGTAAGTCATAGACGCTAGATCTTGGCGGCATTCGTCTCAGCGCCTGGCAATTAGTATAGAAGCACTGTCTTTGACTTCTCTGGATGTTTCCCAGGCGAGCTATTGACAAGTAAATCCTAGACGCTCGATCTTGGTTATTTTCGCTTTCGCGGCTGGCAGCAAAGTTCAGAACCATGTTTCTGTGAATAACTCTTGAACCGTAAGTCACAGACGCTCGCTCTTGGCTGCATTCGTTTCAGCTCGTGGCAGCCAGTCTGAAAAACACTATTTTGGACTTCTCTGGATGTTTCCCAGGCGAGCTATTGGCAGCATGTTCAGAACCACTGTTTCTGAGGCTAATTCTTGAACCGTGTCATAGACGCTCGATCTTGGCGGCATTCGTCTCAGCGCCTGGCAATTAGTATAGAAGCACTGTTTCCCACTGTTTCTGAGGCTAATTCTTGAACCGTAAGTCATAGACGCTAGATCTTGGCGGCATTCGTCTCAGCGCCTGGCAATTAGTATAGAAGCACTGTCTTTGACTTCTCTGGATGTTTCCCAGGCGAGCTATTGACAAGTAAATCCTAGACGCTCGATCTTGGCTATTTTCGCTTTCGCGGCTGGCAGCAAAGTTCAGAACCATGTTTCTGTGAATAACTCTTGAACCGTAAGTCACAGACGCTCGCTCTTGGCTGCATTCGTTTCAGCTCGTGGCAGCCAGTCTAAAAAACACTATCTTGGACTTCTCTGGATGTTTCCCAGGCGAGCTATTGGCAGCATGTTCAGAACCACTGTTTCTGAGGCTAATTCTTGAACCGTAAGTCATAGACGCTCGATCTTGGCGGCATTCGTCTCAGCGCCTGGCAATTAGTATAGAAGCACTGTTTCCCACTGTTTCTGAGGCTAATTCTTGAACCGTAAGTCATAGACGCTAGATCTTGGCGGCATTCGTCTCAGCGCCTGGCAATTAGTATAGAAGCACTGTCTTTGACTTCTCTGGATGTTTCCCAGGCGAGCTTTTGACAAGTAAATCCTAGACGCTCGATCTTGGTTATTTTCGCTTTCGCGGCTGGCAGCAAAGTTCAGAACCATGTTTCTGTGAATAACTTTTGAACCGTAAGTCACAGACGCTCGCTCTTGGCTGCATTCGTTTCAGCTCGTGGCAGCCAGTCTGAAAAACACTATTTTGGACTTCTCTGGATGTTTCCCAGGCGAGCTATTGGCAGCATGTTCAGAACCACTGTTTCTGAGGCTAATTCTTGAACCGTAAGTCATAGACGCTCGATCTTGGCGGCATTCGTCTCAGCGCCTGGCAATTAGTATAGAAGCACTGTTTCCCACTGTTTCTGAGGCTAATTCTTGAACCGTAAGTCATAGACGCTAGATCTTGGCGGCATTCGTCTCAGCGCCTGGCAATTAGTATAGAAGCACTGTCTTTGACTTCTCTGGATGTTTCCCAGGCGAGCTATTGACAAGTAAATCCTAGACGCTCGATCTTGGTTATTTTCGCTTTCGCGGCTAGCAGCAAAGTTCAGAACCATGTTTCTGTGAATAACTCTTGAACCGTAAGTCACTGACGCTCGCTCTTGGCTGCATTCGTTTCAGCTCGTGGCAGCCAGTCTAAAAAACACAATCTTGGACTTCTCTGGATGTTTCCCAGGCGAGCTATTGGCAGCATGTTCAGAACCACTGTTTCTGAGGCTAATTCTTGAACCGTAAGTCATAGACGCTAGATCTTGACGGCATTCGTCTCAGCGCCTGGCAATTAGTATAGAAGCACTGTCTTTGACTTCTCTGGATGTTTCCCAGGCGAGCTATTGACAAGTAAATCCTAGACGCTCGATCTTGGTTATTTTCGCTTTCGCGGCTAGCAGCAAAGTTCAGAACCATGTTTCTGTGAATAACTCTTGAACCGTAAGTCACTGACGCTCGCTCTTGGCTGCATTCGTTTCAGCTCGTGGCAACCAGTCTAAAAAACACAATCTTGGACTTCTCTGGATGTTTCCCAGGCGAGCTATTGGCAGCATGTTCAGAACCACTGTTTCTGAGGCTAATTCTTGAACCGTGTCATAGACGCTCGATCTTGGCGGCATTCGTCTCAGCGCCTGGCAATTAGTATAGAAGCACTGTTTCCCACTGTTTCTGAGGCTAATTCTTGAACCGTAAGTCATAGACGCTAGATCTTGGCGGCATTCGTTTCAGCGCCTGGCAATTAGTATAGAAGCACTGTCTTTGACTTCTCTGGATGTTTCCCAGGCGAGCTTTTGATAAGTAAATCCTAGACGCTCGATCTTGGTTATTTTCGCTTTCGCGGCTGGCAGCAAAGTTCAGAACCATGTTTCTGTGAATAACTTTTGAACCGTAAGTCACAGACGCTCGCTCTTGGCTGCATTCGTTTCAGCTTGTGGCAGCCAGTCTAAAAAACACAATCTTGGACTTCTCTGGATGTTTCCCAGGCGAGCTATTGGCAGCATGTTCAGAACCACTGTTTCTTAGGCTAATTCTTGAACCGTAAGTCATAGACGCTCGATCTTGGCGGCATTCGTCTCAGCGCCTGGCAATTAGTATAGAAGCACTGTTTCCCACTGTTTCTGAGGCTAATTCTTGAACCGTAAGTCATAGACGCTAGATCTTGGCGGCATTCGTCTCAGCGCCTGGCAATTAGTATAGAAGCACTGTCTTTGACTTCTCTGGATGTTTCCCAGGCGAGCTATTGACAAGTAAATCCTAGACGCTCGATCTTGGTTATTTTCGCTTTCGCGGCTGGCAGCAAAGTTCAGAACCATGTTTCTGTGAATAACTTTTGAACCGTAAGTCACAGACGCTCGCTCTTGGCTGCATTCGTTTCAGCTCGTGGCAGCCAGTCTAAAAAACACTATCTTGGACTTCTCTGGATGTTTCCCAGGCGAGCTATTGGCAGCATGTTCAGAACCACTGTTTCTGAGGCTAATTCTTGAACCGTGTCATAGACGCTCGATCTTGGCGGCATTCGTCTCAGCGCCTGGCAATTAGTATAGAAGCACTGTTTCCCACTGTTTCTGAGGCTAATTCTTGAACCGTAAGTCATAGACGCTAGATCTTGGCGGCATTCGTTTCAGCGCCTGGCAATTAGTATAGAAGCACTGTCTTTGACTTCTCTGGATGTTTCCCAGGCGAGCTTTTGACAAGTAAATCCTAGACGCTCGATCTTGGTTATTTTCGCTTTCGCGGCTGGCAGCAAAGTTCAGAACCATGTTTCTGTGAATAACTTTTGAACCGTAAGTCACAGACGCTCGCTCTTGGCTGCATTCGTTTCAGCTTGTGGCAGCCAGTCTAAAAAACACAATCTTGGACTTCTCTGGATGTTTCCCAGGCGAGCTATTGGCAGCATGTTCAGAACCACTGTTTCTTAGGCTAATTCTTGAACCGTAAGTCATAGACGCTCGATCTTGGCGGCATTCGTCTCAGCGCCTGGCAATTAGTATAGAAGCACTGTTTCCCACTGTTTCTGAGGCTAATTCTTGAACCGTAAGTCATAGACGCTAGATCTTGGCGGCATTCGTCTCAGCGCCTGGCAATTAGTATAGAAGCACTGTCTTTGACTTCTCTGGATGTTTCCCAGGCGAGCTATTGACAAGTAAATCCTAGACGCTCGATCTTGGTTATTTTCGCTTTCGCGGCTGGCAGCAAAGTTCAGAACCATGTTTCTGTGAATAACTTTTGAACCGTAAGTCACAGACGCTCGCTCTTGGCTGCATTCGTTTCAGCTCGTGGCAGCCAGTCTAAAAAACACTATCTTGGACTTCTCTGGATGTTTCCCAGGTGAGCTATTGGCAGCATGTTCAGAACCACTGTTTCTGAGGCTAATTCTTGAACCGTGTCATAGACGCTCGATCTTGGCGGCATTCGTCTCAGCGCCTGGCAATTAGTATAGAAGCACTGTTTCCCACTGTTTCTGAGGCTAATTCTTGAACCGTAAGTCATAGACGCTAGATCTTGGCGGCATTCGTTTCAGCGCCTGGCAATTAGTATAGAAGCACTGTCTTTGACTTCTCTGGATGTTTCCCAGGCGAGCTTTTGACAAGTAAATCCTAGACGCTCGATCTTGGTTATTTTCGCTTTCGCGGCTGGCAGCAAAGTTCAGAACCATGTTTCTGTGAATAACTTTTGAACCGTAAGTCACAGACGCTCGCTCTTGGCTGCATTCGTTTCAGCTTGTGGCAGCCAGTCTAAAAAACACAATCTTGGACTTCTCTGGATGTTTCCCAGGCGAGCTATTGGCAGCATGTTCAGAACCACTGTTTCTTAGGCTAATTCTTGAACCGTAAGTCATAGACGCTCGATCTTGGCGGCATTCGTCTCAGCGCCTGGCAATTAGTATAGAAGCACTGTTTCCCACTGTTTCTGAGGCTAATTCTTGAACCGTAAGTCATAGACGCTAGATCTTGGCGGCATTCGTCTCAGCGCCTGGCAATTAGTATAGAAGCACTGTCTTTGACTTCTCTGGATGTTTCCCAGGCGAGCTATTGACAAGTAAATCCTAGACGCTCGATCTTGGTTATTTTCGCTTTCGCGGCTAGCAGCAAAGTTCAGAACCATGTTTCTGTGAATAACTCTTGAACCGTAAGTCACTGACGCTCGCTCTTGGCTGCATTCGTTTCAGCTCGTGGCAACCAGTCTAAAAAACACAATCTTGGACTTCTCTGGATGTTTCCCAGGCGAGCTATTGGCAGCATGTTCAGAACCACTGTTTCTGAGGCTAATTCTTGAACCGTAAGTCATAGACGCTCGATCTTGGCGGCATTCGTCTCAGCGCCTGGCAATTAGTATAGAAGCACTGTCTTTGACTTCTCTGGATGTTTCCCAGGCGAGCTTTTGACAAGTAAATCCTAGACGCTCGATCTTGGTTATTTTCGCTTTCGCGGCTGGCAGCAAAGTTCAGAACCATGTTTCTGTGAATAACTTTTGAACCGTAAGTCACAGACGCTCGCTCTTGGCTGCATTCGTTTCAGCTCGTGGCAGCCAGTCTAAAAAACACAATCTTGGACTTCTCTGGATGTTTCCCAGGCGAGCTATTGGCAGCATGTTCAGAACCACTGTTTCTTAGGCTAATTCTTGAACCGTAAGTCATAGACGCTCGATCTTGGCGGCATTCGTCTCAGCGCCTGGCAATTAGTATAGAAGCACTGTTTCCCACTGTTTCTGAGGCTAATTCTTGAACCGTAAGTCATATACGCTAGATCTTGGCGGCATTCGTCTCAGCGCCTGGCAATTAGTATAGAAGCACTGTCTTTGACTTCTCTGGATGTTTCCCAGGCGAGCTATTGACAAGTAAATCCTAGACGCTCGATTTTGGTTATTTTCGCTTTCGCGGCTGGCAGCAAAGTTCAGAACCATGTTTCTGTGAATAACTTTTGAACCGTAAGTCACAGACGCTCGCTCTTGGCTGCATTCGTTTCAGCTCGTGGCATCCAGTCTAAAAAACACTATCTTGGACTTCTCTGGATGTTTCCCAGGCGAGCTATTGGCAGCATGTTCAGAACCACTGTTTCTGAGGCTAATTCTTGAACCGTAAGTCATAGACGCTCGATCTTGGCGGCATTCGTCTCAGCGCCTGGCAATTAGTATAGAAGCACTGTTTCCCACTGTTTCTGAGGCTAATTCTTGAACCGTAAGTCATAGACGCTAGATCTTGGCGGCATTCGTCTCAGCGCCTGGCAATTAGTATAGAAGCACTGTCTATGACTTCTCTAGATGTTTCCCAGGCGAGCTATTGACAAGTAAATCCTAGACGCTCGATCTTGGTTATTTTCGCTTTCGCGGCTGGCAGCAAAGTTCAGAACCATGTTTCTGTGAATAACTCTTGAACCGTAAGTCACAGACGCTCGCTCTTGGCTGCATTCGTTTCAGCTCGTGGCAGCCAGTCTAAAAAACACTATCTTGGACTTCTCTGGATGTTTCCCAGGCGAGCTATTGGCAGCATGTTCAGAACCACTGTTTCTGAGGCTAATTCTTGAACCGTAAGTCATAGACGCTCGATCTTGGCGGCATTCGTCTCAGCGCCTGGCAATTAGTATAGAAGCACTGTTTCCCACTGTTTCTGAGGCTAATTCTTGAACCGTAAGTCATAGACGCTAGATCTTGGCGGCATTCGTCTCAGCGCCTGGCAATTAGTATAGAAGCACTGTCTTTGACTTCTCTGGATGTTTCCCAGGCAAGCTTTTGACAAGTAAATCCTAGACGCTCGATCTTGGTTATTTTCGCTTTCGCGGCTGGCAGCAAAGTTCAGAACCATGTTTCTGTGAATAACTTTTGAACCGTAAGTCACAGACGCTCGCTCTTGGCTGCATTCGTTTCAGCTCGTGGCAGCCAGTCTAAAAAACACAATCTTGGACTTCTCTGGATGTTTCCCAGGCGAGCTATTGGCAGCATGTTCAGAACCACTGTTTCTGAGGCTAATTCTTGAACCGTAAGTCATAGACGCTAGATCTTGACGGCATTCGTCTCAGCGCCTGGCAATTAGTATAGAAACACTGTCTTTGACTTCTCTGGATGTTTCCCAGGCGAGCTATTGACAAGTAAATCCTAGACGCTCGATCTTGGTTATTTTCGCTTTCGCGGCTAGCAGCAAAGTTCAGAACCATATTTCTGTGAATAACTCTTGAACCGTAAGTCACTGACGCTCGCTCTTGGCTGCATTCGTTTCAGCTCGTGGCAGCCAGTCTAAAAAACACAATCTTGGACTTCTCTGGATGTTTCCCAGGCGAGCTATTGGCAGCATGTTCAGAACCACTGTTTCTGAGGCTAATTCTTGAACCGTAAGTCATAGACGCTCGATCTTGGCGGCATTCGTCTCAGCGCCTGGCAATTAGTATAGAAGCACTGTTTCCCACTGTTTCTGAGGCTAATTCTTGAACCGTAAGTCATAGACGCTAGATCTTGGCGGCATTCGTCTCAGCGCCTGGCAATTAGTATAGAAGCACTGTCTTTGACTTCTCTGGATGTTTCCCAGGCGAGCTATTGACAAGTAAATCCTAGACGCTCGATCTTGGTTATTTTCGCTTTCGCGGCTGGCAGCAAAGTTCAGAACCATGTTTCTGTGAATAACTCTTGAACCGTAAGTCACAGACGCTCGCTCTTGGCTGCATTCGTTTCAGCTCGTGGCAGCCAGTCTAAAAAACACTATCTTGGACTTCTCTGGATGTTTCCCAGGCGAGCTATTGGCAGCATGTTCAGAACCACTGTTTCTGAGGCTAATTCTTGAACCGTAAGTCATAGACGCTCGATCTTGGCGGCATTCGTCTCAGCGCCTGGCAATTAGTATAGAAGCACTGTTTCCCACTGTTTCTGAGGCTAATTCTTGAACCGTAAGTCATAGACGCTAGATCTTGGCGGCATTCGTCTCAGCGCCTGGCAATTAGTATAGAAGCACTGTCTTTGACTTCTCTGGATGTTTCCCAGGCGAGCTATTGACAAGTAAATCCTAGACGCTCGATCTTGGTTATTTTCGCTTTCGCGGCTGGCAGCAAAGTTCAGAACCATGTTTCTGTGAATAACTCTTGAACCGTAAGTCACAGACGCTCGCTCTTGGCTGCATTCGTTTCAGCTCTTGGCAGCCAGTCTAAAAAACACTATCTTGGACTTCTCTGGATGTTTCCCAGGCGAGCTATTGGCAGCATGTTCAGAACCACTGTTTCTGAGGCTAATTCTTGAACCGTAAGTCATAGACGCTCGATCTTGGCGGCATTCGTCTCAGCGCCTGGCAATTAGTATAGAAGCACTGTTTCCCACTGTTTCTGAGGCTAATTCTTGAACCGTAAGTCATAGACGCTAGATCTTGGCGGCATTCGTCTCAGCGCCTGGCAATTAGTATAGAAGCACTGTCTTTGACTTCTCTGGATGTTTCCCAGGCGAGCTATTGACAAGTAAATCCTAGACGCTCGATCTTGGTTATTTTCGCTTTCGCGGCTGGCAGCAAAGTTCAGAACCATGTTTCTGTGAATAACTCTTGAACCGTAAGTCACAGACGCTCGCTCTTGGCTGCATTCGTTTCAGCTCGTGGCAGCCAGTCTAAAAAACACTATCTTGGACTTCTCTGGATGTTTCCCAGGCGAGCTATTGGCAGCATGTTCAGAACCACTGTTTCTGAAGCTAATTCTTGAACCGTAAGTCATAGACGCTCGATCTTGGCGGCATTCGTCTCAGCGCCTGGCAATTAGTATAGAAGCACTGTTTCCCACTGTTTCTGAGGCTAATTCTTGAACCGTAAGTCATAGACGCTAGATCTTGGCGGCATTCGTCTCAGCGCCTGGCAATTAGTATAGAAGCACTGTCTTTGACTTCTCTGGATGTTTCCCAGGCGAGCTTTTGACAAGTAAATCCTAGACGCTCGATCTTGGTTATTTTCGCTTTCGCGGCTGGCAGCAAAGTTCAGAACCATGTTTCTGTGAATAACTTTTGAACCGTAAGTCACAGACGCTCGCTCTTGGCTGCATTCGTTTCAGCTCGTGGCAGCCAGTCTAAAAAACACTATCTTGGACTTCTCTGGATGTTTCCCAGGCGAGCTATTGGCAGCATGTTCAGAACCACTGTTTCTGAGGCTAATTCTTGAACCGTAAGTCATAGACGCTCGATCTTGGCGGCATTCGTCTCAGCGCCTGGCAATTAGTATAGAAGCACTGTTTCCCACTGTTTCTGAGGCTAATTCTTGAACCGTAAGTCATAGACGCTAGATCTTGGCGGCATTCGTCTCAGCGCCTGGCAATTAGTATAGAAGCACTGTCTTTGACTTCTCTGGATGTTTCCCAGGCGAGCTATTGACAAGTAAATCCTAGACGCTCGATCTTGGTTATTTTCGCTTTCGCGGCTGGCAGCAAAGTTCAGAACCATGTTTCTGTGAATAACTCTTGAACCGTAAGTCACAGACGCTCGCTCTTGGCTGCATTCGTTTCAGCTCGTGGCAGCCAGTCTAAAAAACACTATCTTGGACTTCTCTGGATGTTTCCCAGGCGAGCTATTGGCAGCATGTTCAGAACCACTGTTTCTGAGGCTAATTCTTGAACCGTAAGTCATAGACGCTCGATCTTGGCGGCATTCGTCTCAGCGCCTGGCAATTAGTATAGAAGCACTGTTTCCCACTGTTTCTGAGGCTAATTCTTGAACCGTAAGTCATAGACGCTAGATCTTGGCGGCATTCGTCTCAGCGCCTGGCAATTAGTATAGAAGCACTGTCTTTGACTTCTCTGGATGTTTCCCAGGCGAGCTTTTGACAAGTAAATCCTAGACGCTCGATCTTGGTTATTTTCGCTTTCGCGGCTGGCAGCAAAGTTCAGAACCATGTTTCTGTGAATAACTTTTGAACCGTAAGTCACAGACGCTCGCTCTTGGCTGCATTCGTTTCAGCTCGTGGCAGCCAGTCTAAAAAACACTATCTTGGACTTCTCTGGATGTTTCCCAGGCGAGCTATTGGCAGCATGTTCAGAACCACTGTTTCTGAGGCTAATTCTTGAACCGTAAGTCATAGACGCTCGATCTTGGCGGCATTCGTCTCAGCGCCTGGCAATTAGTATAGAAGCACTGTTTCCCACTGTTTCTGAGGCTAATTCTTGAACCGTAAGTCATAGACGCTAGATCTTGGCGGCATTCGTCTCAGCGCCTGGCAATTAGTATAGAAGCACTGTCTTTGACTTCTCTGGATGTTTCCCAGGCGAGCTATTGACAAGTAAATCCTAGACGCTCGATCTTGGTTATTTTCGCTTTCGCGGCTGGCAGCAAAGTTCAGAACCATGTTTCTGTGAATAACTCTTGAACCGTAAGTCACAGACGCTCGCTCTTGGCTGCATTCGTTTCAGCTCGTGGCAGCCAGTCTAAAAAACACTATCTTGGACTTCTCTGGATGTTTCCCAGGCGAGCTATTGGCAGCATGTTCAGAACCACTGTTTCTGAGGCTAATTCTTGAACCGTAAGTCATAGACGCTCGATCTTGGCGGCATTCGTCTCAGCGCCTGGCAATTAGTATAGAAGCACTGTTTCCCACTGTTTCTGAGGCTAATTCTTGAACCGTAAGTCATAGACGCTAGATCTTGGCGGCATTCGTCTCAGCGCCTGGCAATTAGTATAGAAGCACTGTCTTTGACTTCTCTGGATGTTTCCCAGGCGAGCTTTTGACAAGTAAATCCTAGACGCTCGATCTTGGTTATTTTCGCTTTCGCGGCTGGCAGCAAAGTTCAGAACCATGTTTCTGTGAATAACTTTTGAACCGTAAGTCACAGACGCTCGCTCTTGGCTGCATTCGTTTCAGCTCGTGGCAGCCAGTCTAAAAAACACTATCTTGGACTTCTCTGGATGTTTCCCAGGCGAGCTATTGGCAGCATGTTCAGAACCACTGTTTCTGAGGCTAATTCTTGAACCGTAAGTCATAGACGCTCGATCTTGGCGGCATTCGTCTCAGCGCCTGGCAATTAGTATAGAAGCACTGTTTCCCACTGTTTCTGAGGCTAATTCTTGAACCGTAAGTCATAGACGCTAGATCTTGGCGGCATTCGTCTCAGCGCCTGGCAATTAGTATAGAAGCACTGTCTTTGACTTCTCTGGATGTTTCCCAGGCGAGCTATTGACAAGTAAATCCTAGACGCTCGATCTTGGTTATTTTCGCTTTCGCGGCTGGCAGCAAAGTTCAGAACCATGTTTCTGTGAATAACTTTTGAACCGTAAGTCACAGACGCTCGCTCTTGGCTGCATTCGTTTCAGCTCGTGGCAGCCAGTCTAAAAAACACAATCTTGGACTTCTCTGGATGTTTCCCAGGCGAGCTATTGGCAGCATGTTCAGAACCACTGTTTCTGAGGCTAATT
>NW_027463939.1:5000-92794 GCF_050947455.1 Rhinoderma darwinii
GGGGCAGGTACAGGGTTGTAGGGGGGGGCAGGTCCAGGCATGTAGGGGGGCAGGTAAAGGGTTGTAGGGGGGCAGGTACAGCGTTGTAGGGGGGGCAGGTCCAGGCATGTAGGGGGGCAGGTAAAGGGTTGTAGGGGGGCAGGTACAGGGTTGTAGGTGGGGCAGGTACAGGGTTTAAGGTAGGGCAGGTACAATGTTGTAGGGGGGCAGGTACAGGGTTGTAGGGGGGCAGGTACAGGGTTGTAGGGGGGCAAGTATAGGGTTGTAGGGGGGCAGGTACAGGGTTGTAGGGGGGCAGGTACAGGGTTTAAGGTGGGGCAGGTACAGGGTTGTGGGGGGGCTGGTACAGTGATGTAGGGGGGCAGGTTCAATGTTGTAGGTGGGGCAGGTACACATTTTGTGTCGGGCTACAGGAATTTAAGTTCCATTTTCTGCCCCAATCTCTGCATATTTTTCACACTGAACAATTTCTAGGAAGTAGAGATTTCCGAAAATCGTTTGGGGTCTGATTCCATCAAATCGGTTTTATAATCTGATCCAAATAATTTGCAGTGAATCACAAGTGCCCGGATTACCCTGCAAAGTAGTCTCTGACTCTGAGGTCTTCTAGGACGGTATCCAAACCTTCTCAAGCTCTTAACACAGGACCGCATCCGGAATGTCAAAGTGGCAGCAACATATATGTGTAGAGGGAGGGATAACCACAGTGCATTGTGGGAAGGCCGGCTGCAAGGCATTATAGGGAAGCCCGCCCAAGGTCATGTGATACTTTTGTAATCTGTAAAATGGCACTTGGCGCTCACCTGCGTCCACCATCTTTGTCACGATTTGTGCGCCGTAACTTGTGAAATATGCTGACCAAATTTGATTTATATACAAGAGATCAGCTCATCTCTAATGTAAACCGCTCTCTAAACTGAACCAGGAGGGTGGAGGGGACACCACAAAGACTCCATCAGACTTTCTGTGCCGGGGAAAGGGAACCCCACCAGACACTGTGTCCCGGGAAAAGGGGGCTGCCCCAGACACTCTGCTCTGGAAAAAGGGGACTCCCCCAGACGCTCTGTCCCAGGAAAAGGGGACTCCCCCAGACAATCTGCTCCGAGAAAAGGGGACTCCCCCAGACACTCTGCTCCGGGAAAAGGGGATTCCCCAGACACTCTGCTCCGGGAAAAGGGGATTCCCCAGACACTCTGCTCCGGGAAAAAGGGGCTCCCCCAGACACTCTGCTCCGGGAAAAAGGGGCTCCCCCAGACACTCTGCTCTGGGAAAAGGGGACTCCCCCAGACACTCCGCTCCGGGAAAAGGGGACTCCCCCAGACACTCCGCTCCGGGAAAAGGGGACTCCCCCAGACACTCTGCTCCGGGAAAAGGGGACTCCCCCAGACACTCTGCTCCGGGAAAAGGGGACTCCCCCAGACACTCTGCTCCGGGAAAAGGGGACTCCCCCAGACACTCTGCTCCGGGAAAATGGGACTCCCCCAGACACTCTGCTCCGGGAAAAGGGGACTCCCCCAGACACTCTGCTCCGGGAAAAGGGGACTCCCCCAGACACTCTGCTCCGGGAAAAGGGGACTCCCCCAGACACTCTGCTCCGGGAAAAGGGGACTCCCCTAGACACTCTGCTCCGGGAAAAGGGGACTCCACCAGACGCTCTATACCAGGAAAAGGGGACTCCACCAGACGCTCTGTCCTGGGAAAAAGGGACTCCACTAGACACTCTACCCTGCGAAAAGGGAACTCCCTCAGGCAGGACATAAAAACCACAAAGATTTTACTGCTCTCTGATATCATAAGATTATAGGCAGTAACCTGTATGGTCAGTTTGTTGTCAGCTCCAAAGGGGATTGTGGGGACCCCGCCAGTTCAGGTGCCTGCTGCGCTGCTAAGGCCCCTATGACACTGCATTTCTCCTGTATGTCTCACGTATGTGTCACGAAAGATCCTGGTGCATTTGTCAAACGTGCCCATAGGCTTCCAATATACCGCCGGAGGCCATAAGAGTGTCCTTTTGACTCCATCGGGTGTCCATTGGGGATACAATTTTTTTTGCTAGATAGAATAATGTTGTTTCTTTAACATGGAAGTCCAGGGGTGATGGATGTCACTGTACGGCATAAATCACAGTCATGCATTTAATGTAAAGGTCATGGGCTTTTCAATAGATTTTTATGACGTATCCGTTAAACGAACGCCGTTATAGACCATGCGTGCCGGATGCCACTGTTAGACATTCGTCGCAGCCTCGTTTAAAGAATATTGGGATCTCTTCCAGGCGTATACATCAAACGAAGACCATAAGTACAGTGTGAAAGCGCCGAAATCACCTGGTACCCCAAAATTATAACTCAGAACTGTCTGTAAGATTGTAAGGAGGAAACATGGGACGAGCCGCTGCATTACCCATCCTCCCAGAGCCTGAATCACCCCCTATATGTCACCTACAGAAGGGTCCATAGTAATTACAGCTGTAAAGTTACATGCGACTCACAAATGACTAAATAATGGTTTTTTTCCCCCAGCGTGTTCCTCCATCAGGAGTAGTAGCAAGGACTGCGCCCATCCCCCACCACCGTACTGTATATAGATGCATCTACAGGCCGGGATTAGTGAGGGGTGCAGGAGAAGTCTTCATCTATAATATTACATGGTAAGAAATGCTCCGCTACAATCATAAACCTGAGCAGTGAGAAGCCAAGGTCAAGGGTGAGCCATAACGGAAGATCCGGGGACCAACGATGCGTCTTGATATTTGGATTGTGAGCTGGAAAATCTAAATCTTCAGAATTAAGAGATAAACACCTTACTAAGCCCGGGGGTCGCCTGGACCTTTACTTTTTGCCTTCCATATAAGATCAAACCCAGGAGGTCCCACACATAGACCAGGAACCCAGGAGGTCCCACACATAGACCAGCGCACACAGGAGGTCCCACACATAGACCAGGAACCCAGGAGGTCCCACACATAGACCAGGAACACAGGAGGTCCCACACATAGACCAGGAACCCAGGAGGTCCCACACATAGACCAGGAACCCAGGAGGTCCCACACATAGACCAGGAACCCAGGAGGTCCCACACATAGACCAGGAACACAGGAGGTCCCACACATAGATCAGGAACCCAGGAGGTCCCACACATAGACCAGCGCACACAGGAGGTCCCACACATAGACCAGCGCACACAGGAGGTCCCACACATAGACCAGCGCACACAGGAGGTCCCACACATAGACCAGGAACACAGGAGGTCCCACACATAGACCAGCGCACACAGGAGGTCCCACACATAGACCAGCGCACACAGGAGGTCCCACACATAGACCAGGAACCCAGGAGGTCCCACACATAGACCAGGAACCCAGGAGGTCCCACACATAGACCAGGAACCCAGGAGGTCCCACACATAGACCAGGAACCCAGGAGGTCCCACACATAGACCAGGAACCCAGGAGGTCCCACACACAGACCAGAGCACACAGGAGGTCCCACACACAGACCAGAGCACACAGGAGGTCCCACACATAGACCAGGAACACAGGAGGTCCCACACATAGACCAGGAACACAGGAGGTCCCACACATAGACCAGGAACCCAGGAGGTCCCACACATAGACCAGGAACCCAGGAGGTCCCACACATAGACCAGGAACCCAGGAGGTCCCACACATAGACCAGCGCACACAGGAGGTCCCACACATAGACCAGGAACACAGGAGGTCCCACACATAGACCAGGAACCCAGGAGGTCCCACACATAGACCAGGAACCCAGGAGGTCCCACACATAGACCAGAGCATACAGACGGGGGACCAGCAATGATTGTGGTATCTCTCCTGCTGATAATACAGTTATAAGGTGCAGTAGCCCTGAACCATGGACCTGTATTTATGGAGTCAAAAGTCTTGGAGAACCTTTCCCAGTGCCTTATAGTGAACTGTAAGATAAGCAGCGTTCAGGTTTACATATCATAGGGCCCTTATCAGGCTGTACAGCTTATCAATGAGGAAAATATGGCCCATACAATGTCTCCTATGATGAGCTCAAAGTACCCGGACCACAAATATAAAACACAAGATATTTACCTGTATCTGACCGAGTATTCCTGCTACACCCCATAACCCCTGACCGAGTATTCCTGCTACACCCCATAACCCCTGACCGAGTATTCCTGCTACACCCCATAACCCCTGACCGAGTATTCCTGCTACACCCCATAACCCCTGACCGAGTATTCCTGCTACACCCCATAACCCCTGACCGAGTATTCCTGCTACACCCCATAACCCCTAACCGAGCATTCCTGCTACACCCCATAACCCCTAACCGAGCATTCCTGCTACACCCCATAACCCCTGACCGAGCATTCCTGCTACACCCCATAACCCCTGACCGAGTATTCCTGCTACACCCCATAACCCCTGACCGAGTATTCCTGCTACACCCCATAACCCCTGACCGAGTATTCCTGCTACACCCCATAACCCCTGACCGAGTATTCCTGCTACACCCCATAACCCCTAACCGAGCATTCCTGCTACACCCCATAACCCCTAACCGAGCATTCCTGCTACACCCCATAACCCCTGACCGAGCATTCCTGCTACACCCCATAACCCCTGACCGAGTATTCCTGCTACACCCCATAACCCCTGACGAGTATTCCTGCTACACCCCATTACCCCTGACCGAGTATTCCTGCTACACCCCATAACCCCTGACCGAGCATTCCTGCTGCACCCCATAACCCCTGACCGAGCATTCCTGCTGCACCCCATAACCCCTGACCGAGCATTCCTGCTACACCCCATTACCCCTGACCGAGTATTCCTGCTACACCCCATAACCCCTGACCGAGCATTCCTGCTACACCTCATAACCCCTGACCGAGCATTCCTGCTACACCTCATAACCCCTGACCGAGCATTCCTGCTACACCCCATAACCCCTGACCGAGCATTCCTGCTACACCCCATAACCCCTGACCGAGCATTCCTGCTACACCCCATTACCCCTGACCGAGCATTCCTGCTACACCCCATAACCCCTGACCGAGTATTCCTGCTACACCCCATAACCCCTGACCGAGCATTCCTGCTACACCCCATAACCCCTGACCGAGTATTCCTGCTGCACCCCATAACCCCTGACCGAGTATTCCTGCTACACCCCATAACCCCTGACCGAGTATTCCTGCTGCACCCCATAACCCCTGACCGAGTATTCCTGCTACACCCCATAACCCCTGACCGATTATTCCTGCTGCACCCCATAACCCCTGACCGAGTATTCCTGCTACACCCCATAACCCCTGACCGAGTATTCCTGCTACACCCCATAACCCCTGACCGAGTATTCCTGCTACACCCCATAACCCCTGACCGAGTATTCCTGCTGCACCCCATAACCCCTGACCGAGCATTCCTGCTACACCCCATTACCCCTGACCGAGCATTCCTGCTACACCCCATAACCCCTGACCGAGCATTCCTGCTACACCCCATAACCCCTGACCGAGTATTCCTGCTACACCCCATAACCCCTGACGAGTATTCCTGCTACACCCCATTACCCCTGACCGAGTATTCCTGCTACACCCCATAACCCCTGACCGAGCATTCCTGCTGCACCCCATAACCCCTGACCGAGCATTCCTGCTGCACCCCATAACCCCTGACCGAGCATTCCTGCTACACCCCATTACCCCTGACCGAGTATTCCTGCTACACCCCATAACCCCTGACCGAGCATTCCTGCTACACCTCATAACCCCTGACCGAGCATTCCTGCTACACCTCATAACCCCTGACCGAGCATTCCTGCTACACCCCATAACCCCTGACCGAGCATTCCTGCTACACCCCATAACCCCTGACCGAGCATTCCTGCTACACCCCATTACCCCTGACCGAGCATTCCTGCTACACCCCATAACCCCTGACCGAGTATTCCTGCTACACCCCATAACCCCTGACCGAGCATTCCTGCTACACCCCATAACCCCTGACCGAGTATTCCTGCTGCACCCCATAACCCCTGACCGAGTATTCCTGCTACACCCCATAACCCCTGACCGAGTATTCCTGCTGCACCCCATAACCCCTGACCGAGTATTCCTGCTACACCCCATAACCCCTGACCGATTATTCCTGCTGCACCCCATAACCCCTGACCGAGTATTCCTGCTACACCCCATAACCCCTGACCGAGTATTCCTGCTACACCCCATAACCCCTGACCGAGTATTCCTGCTACACCCCATAACCCCTGACCGAGTATTCCTGCTGCACCCCATAACCCCTGACCGAGCATTCCTGCTACACCCCATAACCCCTGACCGAGCATTCCTGCTACACCCCATAACCCCTGACCGAGCATTCCTGCTACACCCCATAACCCCTGACCGAGCATTCCTGCTACACCCCATAACCCCTGACCGAGCATTCCTGCTACACCCCATAACCCCTGACCGAGCATTCCTGCTGCACCCCATAATGTCTGGTCATGTAGATTTTCCGGATATTTGAACCGGCTTTCCTTCTAGAAACTTTCATCTGCAATTGACAAGCGGAAAACATGGCTATGGGTCAGAGACATCTCCAGGGACACAGAGCTCTGTATGTGTTGTAATGACCAGTAGGGTCTCAGCACTGGGACATCATGGATGGTGTATCTCCTCTACACCTATAGCCTGCACTGTGTTTATCCTCATTAATAAGGTTGATGTAAGAGTCTCCAGATTGTAGTCCGCAGTTAATCATTCACCGGGGCTGAGCACTTTACAAGGCCACAACCTTGAATCTGTGTCAATAGTGAAGCTGCAGCGACCCTTGATCTTGGTGAAGAGAAGGATTTGCTCTCTGTCTCCTAATTCCTGATCTGTAGAGATTGCTGGGGATTGACCACTACTTGTTTACTGATAATCCTGGGAATTATTACACAGTACAACCTTGTAAAACACAACTCTGCTCCCTCATCCTACGGAGCCGCACTGCAGCGCATACACAGGGCATGGTCCATACATTATAAACGAAGCCAAAACTGAGAATACAACAGGGCTCCTCCTGTGCGGTCACTGTGCGCCGTCTCTTCCTCCTGTGCGGTCACTGTGCGCCGTCTCTTCCTCCTGTGCGGTCACTGTGCGCCGTCTCTTCCTCCTGTGCGGTCACTGTGCGCCGTCTCTTCCTCCTGTGCGGTCACTGTGCGCCGTCTCTTCCTCCTGTGCGGTCACTGTGCGGCGTCTCTTCCTCCTGTGCGGTCACTGTGCGCCGTCTCTTCCTCCTGTGCGGTCACTGTGCGCCGTCTCTCACTGGTTTATTAATTCCCGGTCTCCTGACTAATCTGATTGTGATGCTGATAACTACAGTGCTATATAAACGTTTATTATCTGCAGTTATGAGGATTTTTCTAAATATGCTAATGGGGCTCTAATAGCCAATAGGAGGTGACTCTCAGCGTTGCCAAACTCCACTTCAGAAATTTCTGGACAACGGAGCTAAAAATCACAGACAGACCAAAAGTTTCATGGACACATTACAAAATGCCAGTGCAGTTTTCTAGGAGTGACTGACCAATCACAGCCTCCCTCACTAACTCAGGTGACGTCTTCTCTGATTAGTCGTTCACTTTCCCTTTTTTTCTCCATCCGGCCAGAACACAGAGACGACTTATTCCAAGACTCCTCTCTGCAGAATGTGACACAGACATGTTGGCTTCTCGCTTTTCCAGCACCTCCTCACCTGTACCCCATCCTCCGCACCGCTACCCCATCCTCCTCACCGCTACCCCATCCTCCTCACCGCTACCCCATCCTCCTCACCTCCACCCCATCCTCCTCACCTCCACCCCATCCTCCCCACCTCCACCCCATCCTCCTCACCTCCACCCCATCCTCCTCACCTCCACCCCATCCTCCTCACCTCCACCCCATCCTCCCCACCTCCACCCCATCCTCCCCACCTCCACCCCATCCTCCCCACCTCCACCCCACCTCCACCCCATCCTCCTCACCTCCACCCCATCCTCCTCACCTCCACCCCATCCTCCCCACCTAGACCCCATCCTCTAAACAAACTCATAATCCACAGTGTCCCAGACTTTAATAATGATCCCTTAGTGCTCGACCCAATAAAAGTGTCCCTCCAGTAACCGCGCCCTCTTTGTGCCCCCTGTACATAGCGCCACACACAGCACCACCATTTAGATAGCGCCACACAACCCCCCCTTGTAAACAGTCCCACACTGCCCCCTTGTAAATAGTCCCACACTGCCCCCTTGTAAATAGTCCCACACTGCCCCCCTTGTTAACAGCTCCACACTGCCCCCCTTGTAAATAGTCCCACACTGCCCCCTTGTATATAGTCCCACACTGCCCCCTTGTAAATAGTCCCACACTGCCCCCCTTGTAAATAGTCCCACACTGCCCCCTTGTTAACAGCTCCACACTGCCCCCCTTGTAAATAGTCCCACACTGCCCCCTTGTATATAGTCCCACACTGCCCCCTTGTAAATAGTCCCACACTGCCCCCCTTGTAAATAGTCCCACACTGCCCCCTTGTATATAGTCCCACACTGCCCCCCTTGTAAATAGTCCCACACTGCCCCCCTTGTAAATAGTCCCACACTGCCCCCTTGTATATAGTCCCACACTGCCCCCCTTGTAAATAGTCCCACACTGCCCCCTTGTAAATAGTCCCACACTGCCCCCCTTGTAAATAGTCCCACACTGCCCCCTTGTAAATAGTCCCACACTGACCCCTTGTAAATAGTCCCACACTGCCCCCCTTGTAAATAGTCCCACACTGCCCCCTTGTAAATAGTCCCACACTGCCCCCTTGTTAACAGCTCCACACTGCCCCCCTTGTAAATAGTCCCACACTGCCCCCTTGTAAATAGTCCCACACTGCCCCCCTTGTAAATAGTCCCACACTGCCCCTTGTAAATAGTCCCACACTGACCCCTTGTAAATAGTCCCACACTGCCCCCCTTGTAAATAGTCCCACACTGCCCCCTTGTAAATAGTCCCACACTGCCCCCTTGTAAATAGTCCCACACTGCCCCCCTTGTAAATAGTCCCACACTGCCCCCTTGTAAATAGTCCCACACTGCCCCCTTGTAAATAGTCCCACACTGCCCCCTTGTAAATAGTCCCACACTGCCCCCCTTGTAAATAGTCCCACACTGCCCCCTTGTAAATAGTCCCACACTGCCCCCTTGTAAATAGTCCCACACTGCCCCCTTGTAAATAGTCCCACACTGCCCCCTTGTAAATAGTCCCACACTGCCCCCTTGTAAATAGTCCCACACTGCCCCCCTTGTAAATAGTCCCACACTGCCCCCTTGTAAATAGTCCCACACTGCCCCCCTTGTAAATAGTCCCACACTGCCCCCCTTGTAAATAGTCCCACACTGCCCCCTTGTTAACAGCTCCACACTGCCACCCTTGTGAATAGCGCTGCACAGCTCCCCCTCGTAAATAGCGCCACACACTGCCCCCCCCTTGTTAACAGCTCCACACTGCCCCCCTTGTAGATAGCTCCACACTGCAGAGTAGCCTACTGCTATCACCCTCCGTTCTGCCTAACGTGACTCGCCGAGGTGGTCATGCAACGGAGGTCCTCTTCTGGCTGGGGTCGGTGACGGCCCGGGAGTGGACCAATTCAGTCACCTGACCTGATGTCGCTGACGTGAGGTCAGGTGACTGGATTAGTCCACTCCAGGCACCGACCTCACTTGGCAGCATATTTTCAGATTTGGCTGTCAAGCCGCGGCCTTTGCGCTGTGCATGTACGTTTTGGAGCATGCAAAGTTCCGAGGGAATAAAGAAAAATCCCGGTCGGTGCTTTTTTCTGCCGGACGCTACAGACGGCAGAAAAAAACACCCATCTTTTGCGAACTATCCGTAAATTTACGGACCGTTGGCAACCCTGCTCTTTCTTTTCTCTCTGGGCGGAGTAATGTTTTCTGTATGATGCTGTCCAATCAGCTTACAGCTTCTCCCCCTTCCCTGCCCAGCAACAGTGTGGTCATATAGTACACACGCGGTCATATAGTACACACGCGGTCATATAGTACACACGCGGTCATATAGTACACACGCGGTCATATAGTATACACGCGGTCATATAGTATACACGCGGTCATATAGTACACACGCCGTCATATAGTACACACGCGGTCATATAGTACACACGCGGTCATATAGTACACACGCCGTCATATAGTACACACGCGGTCATATAGTACACACGCGGTCATATAGTACACACGCCGTCATATAGTACACGCGCGGTCATATAGTACACACGCGGTCATATAGTACACACGCGGTCATATAGTATACGCGCGGTCATATAGTATACGCGCGGTCATATAGTACACACGCCGTCATATAGTACACACGCGGTCATATAGTACACACGCGGTCATATAGTATACACGTGGTCATATAGTATACACGCGGTCATATAGTGTACACGCGGTCATATAGTATACACGCCGTCATATAGTATACACGCGGTCATATAGTATACACGCGGTCATATAGTATACACGCGGTCATATAGTATACACGCGGTCATATAGTACACACGCGGTCATATAGTACACACGCGGTCATATAGTACACACGCGGTCATATAGTATACACGCGGTCATATAGTATACACGCGGTCATATAGTACACACGCGGTCATATAGTACACACGCGGTCATATAGTACACACGCGGTCATATAGTACACACGCCGTCATATAGTATACACGTGGTCATATAGTACACACGCGGTCATATAGTACACACGCCGTCATATAGTACACACGTGGTCATATAGTACACGCGCCGTCATATAGTACACGCGCGGTCATATAGTACACACGCGGTCATATAGTACACACGCGGTCATATAGTATACGCGCGGTCATATAGTATACGCGCGGTCATATAGTACACACGCCGTCATATAGTACACACGCGGTCATATAGTATACACGCGGTCATATAGTACACACGCCGTCATATAGTATACACGCGGTCATATAGTACACACGCGGTCATATAGTATACACGTGGTCATATAGTATACACGCGGTCATATAGTGTACACGCGGTCATATAGTATACACGCCGTCATATAGTATACACGCGGTCATATAGTATACACGCGGTCATATAGTATACACGCGGTCATATAGTATACACGCGGTCATATAGTATACACGCGGTCATATAGTATACACGCGGTCATATAGTATACACGCGGTCATATAGTATACACGCGGTCATATAGTACACACGCGGTCATATAGTACACACGCGGTCATATAGTATACACGCGGTCATATAGTATACACGCGGTCATATAGTACACAGCTTCTATTCCCGACTGTGTATTCCACTTGCGATGCCGCCGGTTGTTTCACAGCTAGGACTGCGATCCTGCGATGTCATACAAAATATTATAACCTCCTCTTTCACATGACACCAGCAGCGCTGTTCTAGGTGGTCACAGCCGGAGATCCCCCTTCCCTCCAGCCTCAGTCTCTCACACTGTGTGAAGCCGCTTCATGCACTGACTGAATAATCTTCTGTTGAAGTGGCCACGATACTGGCAAAAGTTTAGCTTTTTTATTAGAGGTTTAGGTTTTAAATATATATTTTTAATAGACAACAAGACGAAAAATAAGGCTATTTGTGTGATCCATTGGACTGGTACATCACTAATCTGTAAGAGCAGTCACACTATAGAACCTCTACTGTAAGAGCAGTCACACTATGGAACCTCTACTGTAAGATCAGTCACACTATGGAGCCTCTACTGTAAGATCAGTCACACTATGGAACCTCTACTGTAAGAGAGGTCACACTATGGAGCCTCTACTGTAAGAGCAGTCACACTATGGAGCCTCTACTGTAAGATCAGTCACACTATGGACCGTCTACTATAAGATCAGTCACACTATGGAACCTCTACTGTAAGAGCGGTCACACTATGGAGCCTCTACTGTAAGATCAGTCACACTATGGAACTCTACTGTAAGAGCAGTCACACTATGGAACCTCTACTGTAAGATCAGTCACACTATGGAGCCTCTACTGTAAGATCAGTCACACTATGGACCGTCTACTATAAGATCAGTCACACTATGGACCCTCTACTGTAAGAGCAGTCACACTATGGAGCCTCTACTGTAAGAGCGGTCACACTATGGAGCCTCTACTGTAAGATCAGTCACACTATGGAACTCTACTGTAAGAGCAGTCACACTATGGAACCTCTACTGTAAGATCAGTCACACTATGGAGCCTCTACTGTAAGATCAGTCACACTATGGACCGTCTACTATAAGATCAGTCACACTATGGAGCCTCTACTGTAAGAGCAGTCACACTATGGACCCTCTACTGTAAGAGCAGTCACACTATGGAGCCTCTACTGTAAGATCGGTCACACTATGGAGCCTCTACTGTAAGACCAGTCACACTATGGAACCTCTACTGTAAGAGCGGTCACACTATGGAGCCTCTACTGTAAGAGCAGTCACACTATGGAACCTCTACTGTAAGAGCAGTCACACTATGGAACCTCTACTGTAAGATCAGTCACACTATGGAACCTCTACTGTAAGATCAGTCACACTATGGAGCCTCTACTGTAAGAGCAGTCACACTATGGAGCCTCTACTGTAAGAGCAGTCACACTATGGAGCCTCTACTGTAAGAGCAGTCACACTATGGAGCCTCTACTGTAAGAGCGGTCACACTATGGAGCCTCTACTGTAAGATCAGTCACACTATGGAGCCTCTACTGTAAGATCAGTCACACTATGGAGCATCTACTGTAAGAGCAGTCACACTATGGACCCTCTACTGTAAGAGCAGTCACACTATGGAACCTCTACTGTAAGAGCAGTCACACTATGGAACCTCTACTGTAAGAGCAGTCACACTATGGAGCCTCTACTGTAAGAGCAGTCACACTATGGGCCCTCTACTGTAAGAGCGGTCACACTATGGAACCTCTACTGTAAGAGCGGTCACACTATGGAACCTCTACTGTAAGAGCGGTCACACTATGGGCCCTCTACTGTAAGATCAGTCACACTATGGAACCTCTACTGTAAGATCAGTCACACTATGGAACCTCTACTGTAAGAGCAGTCACACTATGGAACCTCTACTGTAAGAGCGGTCACACTATGGAACCTCTACTGTAAGATCGGTCACACTATGGAACCTCTACTGTAAGATCAGTCACACTATGGAACCTCTACTGTAAGATCAGTCACACTATGGAACCTCTACTGTAAGAGCGGTCACACTATGGAGCCTCTACTGTAAGAGCAGTCACACTATGGAACCTCTACTGTAAGATCAGTCACACTATGGAACCTCTACTGTAAGATCAGTCACACTATGGAACCTCTACTGTAAGATCAGTCACACTATGGAACCTCTACTGTAAGAGCGGTCACACTATGGAGCCTCTACTGTAAGAGCAGTCACACTATGGAACCTCTACTGTAAGATCAGTCACACTATGGAACCTCTACTGTAAGATCAGTCACACTATGGAACCTCTACTGTAAGATCAGTCACACTATGGAACCTCTACTGTAAGATCAGTCACACTATGGAACCTCTACTGTAAGATCAGTCACACTATGGAACCTCTACTGTAAGATCAGTCACACTATGGAACCTCTACTGTAAGATCAGTCACACTATGGAACCTCTACTGTAAGAGCAGTCACACTATGGAACCTCTACTGTAAGATCAGTCACACTATGGAACCTCTACTGTAAGAGCAGTCACACTATGGAACCTCTACTGTAAGAGCAGTCACACTATGGAACCTCTACTGTAAGATCAGTCACACTATGGAACCTCTACTGTAAGAGCAGTCACACTATGGAACCTCTACTGTAAGAGCAGTCACACTATGGAACCTCTACTGTAAGAGCAGTCACACTATGGAACCTCTACTGTAAGATCGGTCACACTATGGAGCCTCTACTGTAAGATCGGTCACACTATGGAACCTCTACTGTAAGAGCGGTCACACTATGGAACCTCTACTGTAAGAGCGGTCACACTATGGAACCTCTACTGTAAGATCGGTCACACTATGGAACCTCTACTGTAAGATCAGTCACACTATGGAACCTCTACTGTAAGATCAGTCACACTATGGAACCTCTACTGTAAGATCAGTCACACTATGGAACCTCTACTGTAAGAGCGGTCACACTATGGAGCCTCTACTGTAAGATCAGTCACACTATGGAACCTCTACTGTAAGATCAGTCACACTATGGAACCTCTACTGTAAGAGCAGTCACACTATGGAACCTCTACTGTAAGAGCGGTCACACTATGGAACCTCTACTGTAAGATCAGTCACACTATGGAACCTCTACTGTAAGATCAGTCACACTATGGAACCTCTACTGTAAGATCAGTCACACTATGGAACCTCTACTGTAAGAGCGGTCACACTATGGAGCCTCTACTGTAAGATCGGTCACACTATGGAACCTCTACTGTAAGAGCGGTCACACTATGGAACCTCTACTGTAAGAGCAGTCACACTATGGAACCTCTACTGTAAGAGCGGTCACACTATGGAGCCTCTACTGTAAGATCAGTCACACTATGGAACCTCTACTGTAAGATCAGTCACACTATGGAACCTCTACTGTAAGAGCAGTCACACTATGGAACCTCTACTGTAAGAGCGGTCACACTATGGAACCTCTACTGTAAGATCAGTCACACTATGGAACCTCTACTGTAAGATCAGTCACACTATGGAACCTCTACTGTAAGATCAGTCACACTATGGAACCTCTACTGTAAGATCAGTCACACTATGGAACCTCTACTGTAAGAGCGGTCACACTATGGAGCCTCTACTGTAAGATCAGTCACACTATGGAACCTCTACTGTAAGATCAGTCACACTATGGAACCTCTACTGTAAGAGCAGTCACACTATGGAACCTCTACTGTAAGATCAGTCACACTATGGAACCTCTACTGTAAGAGCGGTCACACTATGGAGCCTCTACTGTAAGATCAGTCACACTATGGAACCTCTACTGTAAGAGCGGTCACACTATGGAACCTCTACTGTAAGAGCGGTCACACTATGGAACCTCTACTGTAAGATCAGTCACACTATGGAACCTCTACTGTAAGATCAGTCACACTATGGAACCTCTACTGTAAGAGCGGTCACACTATGGAACCTCTACTGTAAGATCGGTCACACTATGGAACCTCTACTGTAAGAGCGGTCACACTATGGAGCCTCTACTGTAAGATCAGTCACACTATGGAACCTCTACTGTAAGATCAGTCACACTATGGAACCTCTACTGTAAGAACAGTCACACTATGGAACCTCTACTGTAAGAGCAGTCACACTATGGAACCTCTACTGTAAGAGCAGTCACACTATGGAACCTCTACTGTAAGATCAGTCACACTATGGAGCCTCTACTGTAAGAGCAGTCACACTATGGAACCTCTACTGTAAGATCAGTCACACTATGGAGCCTCTACTGTAAGAACAGTCACACTATGGAGCCTCTACTGTAAGAGCTGTCACACTATGGAACCTCTACTGTAAGATCAGTCACACTATGGAACCTCTACTGTAAGATCAGTCACACTATGGAACCTCTACTGTAAGATCAGTCACACTATGGCACCTCTACTGTAAGATCAGTCACACTATGGCACCTCTACTGTAAGAGCAGTCACACTATGGAACCTCTACTGTAAGATCAGTCACACTATGGAACCTCTACTGTAAGAGCTGTCACACTATGGAACCTCTACTGTAAGATCAGTCACACTATGGAACCTCTACTGTAAGATCAGTCACACTATGGAGCCTCTACTGTAAGAGCAGTCACACTATGGAGCCTCTACTGTAAGAGCAGTCACACTATGGACCCTCTACTGTAAGAGCAGTCACACTATGGAACCTCTACTGTAAGAGCAGTCACACTATGGAGCCTCTACTGTAAGAGCAGTCACACTATGGAACCTCTACTGTAAGAGCAGTCACACTATGGAGCCTCTACTGTAAGATCGGTCACACTATGGAACCTCTACTGTAAGATCGGTCACACTATGGAGCCTCTACTGTAAGAGCAGTCACACTATGGAGCCTCTACTGTAAGAGCAGTCACACTATGGACCCTCTACTGTAAGAGCAGTCACACTATGGAACCTCTACTGTAAGAGCAGTCACACTATGGACCCTCTACTGTAAGAGCAGTCACACTATGGAACCTCTACTGTAAGAGCAGTCACACTATGGAACCTCTACTGTAAGATCAGTCACACTATGGAGCCTCTACTGTAAGAGCAGTCACACTATGGAACCTCTACTGTAAGAGCAGTCACACTATGGAACCTCTACTGTAAGATCGGTCACACTATGGAACCTCTACTGTAAGATCAGTCACACTATGGAACCTCTACTGTAAGAGCAGTCACACTATGGACCCTCTACTGTAAGATCAGTCACACTATGGAACCTCTACTGTAAGATCAGTCACACTATGGAGCCTCTACTGTAAGAGCGGTCACACTATGGAACCTCTACTGTAAGAGCTGTCACACTATGGAATCTCTACTGTAAGAGCGGTCACACTATGGAACCTCTACTGTAAGAGCGGTCACACTATGGAGCCTCTACTGTAAGATCGGTCACACTATGGAGCCTCTACTGTAAGAGCGGTCACACTATGGAGCCTCTACTGTAAGATCAGTCACACTATGGAGCCACTACTGTAAGAGCAGTCACACTATGGAACCTCTACTGTAAGAGCAGTCACACTATGGAGCCTCTACTGTAAGATCAGTCACACTATGGAACCTCTACTGTAAGAGCGGTCACACTATGGAGCCTCTACTGTAAGATCGGTCACACTATGGAACCTCTACTGTAAGATCAGTCACACTATGGAGCTTCTACTGTAAGATCAGTCACACTATGGAACCTCTACTGTAAGATCAGTCACACTATGGAGCCTCTACTGTAAGAGCAGTCACACTATGGACCCTCTACTGTAAGAGCAGTCACACTATGGAACCTCTACTGTAAGAGCAGTCACACTATGGAGCCTCTACTGTAAGATCAGTCACACCATGGAACCTCTACTGTAAGAGCAGTCACACTATGGAGCCTCTACTGTAAGAGCAGTCACACCATGGAGCCTCTACTGTAAGAGCAGTCACACTATGGAGCCTCTACTGTAAGAGCAGTCACACTATGGAGCCTCTACTGTAAGAGCAGTCACACCATGGAACCTCTACTGTAAGAGCAGTCACACCATGGAACCTCTACTGTAAGAGCAGTCACACCATGGAACCTCTACTGTAAGAGCAGTCACACTATGGAGCCTCTACTGTAAGAGCAGTCACACTATGGAACCTCTACTGTAAGAGCAGTCACACTATGGAACCTCTACTGTAAGATCAGTCACACTATGGAGCCTCTACTGTAAGAGCAGTCACACTATGGAGCCTCTACTGTAAGATCAGTCACACTATGGAGCCTCTACTGTAAGAGCAGTCACACTATGGAGCCTCTACTGTAAGAGCAGTCACACTATGGAACCTCTACTGTAAGATCAGTCACACTATGGAGCCTCTACTGTAAGATCAGTCACACTATGGAACCTCTACTGTAAGATCAGTCACACTATGGAGCCTCTACTGTAAGAGCAGTCACACTATGGAGCCTCTACTGTAAGAGCGGTCACACTATGGAACCTCTACTGTAAGAGCGGTCACACTATGGAGCCTCTACTGTAAGATCGGTCACACTATGGAACCTCTACTGTAAGATCAGTCACACTATGGAACCTCTACTGTAAGATCAGTCACACTATGGAGCCTCTACTGTAAGAGCAGTCACACTATGGAACCTCTACTGTAAGATCAGTCACACTATGGAACCTCTACTGTAAGATCGGTCACACTATGGAGCCTCTACTGTAAGAGCGGTCACACTATGGAGCCTCTACTGTAAGAGCGGTCACACTATGGAACCTCTACTGTAAGAGCGGTCACACTATGGAGCCTCTACTGTAAGATCAGTCACACTATGGAGCCTCTACTGTAAGAGCAGTCACACTATGGAACCTCTACTGTAAGATCAGTCACACTATGGAACCTCTACTGTAAGATCGGTCACACTATGGAGCCTCTACTGTAAGAGCGGTCACACTATGGAGCCTCTACTGTAAGAGCGGTCACACTATGGAACCTCTACTGTAAGAGCGGTCACACTATGGAGCCTCTACTGTAAGATCAGTCACACTATGGACCCTCTACTGTAAGATCAGTCACACTATGGAACCTCTACTGTAAGATCAGTCACACTATGGAACCTCTACTGTAAGAGCAGTCACACTATGGAGCCTCTACTGTAAGAGCAGTCACACTATGGAACCTCTACTGTAAGAGCAGTCACACTATAGAACCTCTACTGTAAGATCAGTCACACTATGGAACCTCTACTGTAAGAGCAGTCACACTATGGAGCCTCTACAGTAAGAGCAGTCACACTATGGAACCTCTACTGTAAGAGCAGTCACACTATGGAACCTCTACTGTAAGATCAGTCACACTATGGAACCTCTACTGTAAGAGCAGTCACACTATGGAACCTCTACTGTAAGAGCAGTCACACTATGGAACCTCTACTGTAAGAGCAGTCACACTATGGAGCCTCTACTGTAAGAGCAGTCACACTATGGAACCTCTACTGTAAGAGCAGTCACACTATGGAGCCTCTACTGTAAGAGCAGTCACACTATGGAACCTCTACTGTAAGAGCAGTCACACTATGGAACCTCTACTGTAAGAGCAGTCACACTATGGACCCTCTACTGTAAGAGCAGTCACACTATGGAACCTCTACTGTAAGAGCAGTCACACTATGGAACCTCTACTGTAAGAGCAGTCACACTATGGAACCTCTACTGTAAAAGCAGTCACACTATGGAGCCTCTACTGTAAGAGCGGTCACACTATGGAACCTCTACTGTAAGAGCAGTCACACTATGGAACCTCTACTGTAAAAGCAGTCACACTATGGAACCTCTACTGTAAGAGCAGTCACACTATGGAACCTCTACTGTAAAAGCAGTCACACTATGGAGCCTCTACTGTAAGAGCAGTCACACTATGGAGCCTCTACTGTAAGAGCAGTCACACTATGGAACCTCTACTGTAAGAGCAGTCACACTATGGAACCTCTACTGTAAGAGCAGTCACACTATGGAACCTCTACTGTAAGAGCAGTCACACTATGGAACCTCTACTGTAAAAGCAGTCACACTATGGAACCTCTACTGTAAAAGCAGTCACACTATGGAGCCTCTACTGTAAGAGCAGTCACACTATGGAACCTCTACTGTAAAAGCAGTCACACTATGGAACCTCTACTGTAAGAGCTGTCACACTATGGAACCTCTACTGTAAGATCAGTCACACTATGGCACCTCTACTGTAAGAGCAGTCACACTATGGAACCTCTACTGTAAGAGCAATCACACTATGGAACCTCTACTGTAAGAGCTGTCACACTATGGAACCTCTACTGTAAGATCAGTCACACTATGGAACCTCTACTGTAAGATCAGTCACACTATGGAACCTCTACTGTAAGATCAGTCACACTATGGAACCTCTACTGTAAGATCAGTCACACTATGGAACCTCTACTGTAAGAGCAGTCACACTATGGAACCTCTACTGTAAGAGCAATCACACTATGGAACCTCTACTGTAAGATCAGTCACACTATGGAACCTCTACTGTAAGAGCGGTCACACTATGGAACCTCTACTGTAAGATCAGTCACACTATGGAACCTCTACTGTAAGAGCGGTCACACTATGGAACCTCTACTGTAAGAGCAGTCACACTATGGAGCCTCTACTGTAAGAGCAGTCACACTATGGAGCCTCTACTGTAAGAGCAGTCACACTATGGAACCTCTACTGTAAGAGCAGTCACACTATGGAACCTCTACTGTAAGAGCAGTCACACTATGGAGCCTCTACTGTAAGATCAGTCACACTATGGAACCTCTACTGTAAGAGAGGTCACACTATGGAGCCTCTACTGTAAGATCAGTCACACTATGGACCCTCTACTGTAAGAGCTGTCACACTATGGAACCTCTACTGTAAGAGCGGTCACACTATGGAGCCTCTACTGTAAGATCAGTCACACTATGGAGCCTCTACTATAAGAGCAGTCACACTATGGAGCCTCTACTGTAAGATCAGTCACACTATAGAACCTCTACTGTAAGAGCAGTCACACTATGGAACCTCTACGGTAAGAGCAGTCACACTATGGAGCCTCTACTGTAAGATCGGTCACACTATGGAACCTCTACTGTAAGAGCGGTCACACTATAGAACCTCTACTGTAAGAGCAGTCACACTATGGAGCCTCTACTGTAAGATCAGTCACACTATGGAGCCTCTACTGTAAGAGCAGTCACACTATGGAGCTTCTACTGTAAGATCAGTCACACTATGGAACCTCTACTGTAAGAGCAGTCACACTATGGAACCTCTACTGTAAGATCAGTCACACTATGGAACCTCTACTGTAAGAGCGGTCACACTATGGAGCCTCTACTGTAAGATCAGTCACACTATGGAGCCTCTACTGTAAGAGCAGTCACACTATGGAACCTCTACTGTAAGAGCAGTCACACTATGGAGCCTCTACTGTAAGAGCAGTCACACTATGGAGCCTCTACTGTAAGAGCAGTCACACTATGGAACCTCTACTGTAAGAGCAGTCACACTATGGAGCCTCTACTGTAAGATCAGTCACACTATGGAACCTCTACTGTAAGATCAGTCACACTATGGAGCCTCTACTGTAAGAGCAGTCACACTATGGAACCTCTACTGTAAGATCAGTCACACTATGGAACCTCTACTGTAAGATCAGTCACACTATGGAGCCTCTACTGTAAGATCAGTCACACTATGGAACCTCTACTGTAAGAGCAGTCACACTATGGAGCCTCTACTGTAAGATCAGTCACACTATGGAACCTCTACTGTAAGAGCAGTCACACTATGGAGCCTCTACTGTAAGAGCAGTCACACTATGGAACCTCTACTGTAAGAGCAGTCACACTATGGAGCCTCTACTGTAAGAGCAGTCACACTATGGAACCTCTACTGTAAGAGCAGTCACACTATGGAACCTCTACTGTAAGAGCAGTCACACTATGGAACCTCTACTGTAAGATCTGTCACACTATGGAACCTCTACTGTAAGAGCAGACACACTATGGAACCTCTACTGTAAGAGCAGTCACACTATGGAACCTCTACTGTAAGATCAGTCACACTATGGAACCTCTACTGTAAGAGCAGTCACACTATGGACCCTCTACTGTAAGAGCAGTCACACTATGGAACCTCTACTGTAAGAGCAGTCACACTATGGAGCCTCTACTGTAAGAGCAGTCACACTATGGAACCTCTACTGTAAGATCAGTCACACTATGGAACCTCTACTGTAAGAGCAGTCACACTATGGACCCTCTACTGTAAGAGCAGTCACACTATGGAACCTCTACTGTAAGAGCAGTCACACTATGGAGCCTCTACTGTAAGAGCAGTCACACTATGGAACCTCTACTGTAAGAGCAGTCACACTATGGACCCTCTACTGTAAGAGCAGTCACACTATGGAACCTCTACTGTAAGATCAGTCACACTATGGAGCCTCTACTGTAAGAGCAGTCACACTATGGAACCTCTACTGTAAAAGCGGTCACACTATGGAGCCTCTACTGTAAGAGCGGTCACACTATGGAACCTCTACTGTAAGAGCAGTCACACTATGGAACCTCTACTGTAAAAGCAGTCACACTATGGAACCTCTACTGTAAGAGCAGTCACACTATGGAACCTCTACTGTAAAAGCAGTCACACTATGGAGCCTCTACTGTAAGAGCAGTCACACTATGGAGCCTCTACTGTAAGAGCAGTCACACTATGGAACCTCTACTGTAAAAGCAGTCACACTATGGAGCCTCTACTGTAAGAGCAGTCACACTATGGAACCTCTACTGTAAAAGCAGTCACACTATGGAACCTCTACTGTAAGAGCTGTCACACTATGGAACCTCTACTGTAAGATCAGTCACACTATGGCACCTCTACTGTAAGAGCAGTCACACTATGGAACCTCTACTGTAAGAGCAATCACACTATGGAACCTCTACTGTAAGAGCTGTCACACTATGGAACCTCTACTGTAAGATCAGTCACACTATGGAACCTCTACTGTAAGATCAGTCACACTATGGAACCTCTACTGTAAGAGCAGTCACACTATGGAACCTCTACTGTAAGAGCAATCACACTATGGAACCTCTACTGTAAGATCAGTCACACTATGGAACCTCTACTGTAAGATCAGTCACACTATGGAACCTCTACTGTAAGATCAGTCACACTATGGAACCTCTACTGTAAGAGCGGTCACACTATGGAACCTCTACTGTAAGATCAGTCACACTATGGAGCCTCTACTGTAAGAGCAGTCACACTATGGAACCTCTACTGTAAGAGCAGTCACACTATGGAACCTCTACTGTAAGAGCAGTCACACTATGGAGCCTCTACTGTAAGATCAGCCACACTATGGAACCTCTACTGTAAGATCAGTCACACTATGGAGCCTCTACTGTAAGAGCAGTCACACTATGGAACCTCTACTGTAAGAGAGGTCACACTATGGAGCCTCTACTGTAAGATCAGTCACACTATGGAGCCTCTACTGTAAGAGCAGTCACACTATGGAACCTCTACTGTAAGAGAGGTCACACTATGGAGCCTCTACTGTAAGAGCAGTCACACTATGGAGCCTCTACTGTAAGATCAGTCACACTATGGAACCTCTACTGTAAGATCAGTCACACTATGGAGCCTCTACTGTAAGAGCAGTCACACTATGGAACCTCTACTGTAAGATCAGTCACACTATGGAACCTCTACTGTAAGAGCAGTCACACTATGGAGCCTCTACTGTAAGATCAGTCACACTATGGAACCTCTACTGTAAGAGCAGTCACACTATGGAGCCTCTACTGTAAGAGCAGTCACACTATGGAACCTCTACTGTAAGAGCGGTCACACTATGGAACCTCTACTGTAAGATCAGTCACACTATGGAGCCTCTACTGTAAGAGCAGTCACACTATGGAGCCTCTACTGTAAGAGCAGTCACACTATGGAACCTCTACTGTAAGAGCAGTCACACTATGGAACCTCTACTGTAAGAGCAGTCACACTATGGAGCCTCTACTGTAAGATCAGTCACACTATGGAACCTCTACTGTAAGATCAGTCACACTATGGAGCCTCTACTGTAAGAGCAGTCACACTATGGAACCTCTACTGTAAGAGAGGTCACACTATGGAGCCTCTACTGTAAGATCAGTCACACTATAGAACCTCTACTGTAAGAGCAGTCACACTATGGAACCTCTACGGTAAGAGCAGTCACACTATGGAGCCTCTACTGTAAGATCAGTCACACTATGGAACCTCTACTGTAAGAGCGGTCACACTATAGAACCTCTACTGTAAGAGCAGTCACACTATGGAGCCTCTACTGTAAGATCAGTCACACTATGGAGCCTCTACTGTAAGAGCAGTCACACTATGGAGCTTCTACTGTAAGATCAGTCACACTATGGAACCTCTACTGTAAGAGCAGTCACACTATGGAACCTCTACTGTAAGATCAGTCACACTATGGAACCTCTACTGTAAGAGCGGTCACACTATGGAGCCTCTACTGTAAGATCGGTCACACTATGGAGCCTCTACTGTAAGAGCAGTCACACTATGGAACCTCTACTGTAAGAGCAGTCACACTATGGAGCCTCTACTGTAAGAGCAGTCACACTATGGAGCCTCTACTGTAAGAGCAGTCATACTATGGAGCCTCTACTGTAAGAGCAGTCACACTATGGAGCCTCTACTGTAAGATCAGTCACACTATGGAACCTCTACTGTAAGATCAGTCACACTATGGAGCCTCTACTGTAAGAGCAGTCACACTATGGAACCTCTACTGTAAGATCAGTCACACTATGGAACCTCTACTGTAAGATCAGTCACACTATGGAGCCTCTACTGTAAGATCAGTCACACTATGGAACCTCTACTGTAAGAGCAGTCACACTATGGAGCCTCTACTGTAAGATCAGTCACACTATGGAACCTCTACTGTAAGAGCAGTCACACTATGGAGCCTCTACTGTAAGAGCAGTCACACTATGGAACCTCTACTGTAAGAGCAGTCACACTATGGAACCTCTACTGTAAGAGCAGTCACACTATGGAACCTCTACTGTAAGATCAGTCACACTATGGAACCTCTACTGTAAGAGCAGTCACACTATGGACCCTCTACTGTAAGAGCAGTCACACTATGGAACCTCTACTGTAAGATCAGTCACACTATGGAGCCTCTACTGTAAGAGCAGTCACACTATGGAACCTCTACTGTAAGATCAGTCACACTATGGAACCTCTACTGTAAGAGCAGTCACACTATGGACCCTCTACTGTAAGAGCAGTCACACTATGGAACCTCTACTGTAAGAGCAGTCACACTATGGAGCCTCTACTGTAAGAGCAGTCACACTATGGAACCTCTACTGTAAGAGCAGTCACACTATGGACCCTCTACTGTAAGAGCAGTCACACTATGGAACCTCTACTGTAAGATCAGTCACACTATGGAGCCTCTACTGTAAGAGCAGTCACACTATGGAACCTCTACTGTAAAAGCAGTCACACTATGGAGCCTCTACTGTAAGAGCGGTCACACTATGGAACCTCTACTGTAAGAGCAGTCACACTATGGAACCTCTACTGTAAAAGCAGTCACACTATGGAACCTCTACTGTAAGAGCAGTCACACTATGGAGCCTCTACTGTAAAAGCAGTCACACTATGGAGCCTCTACTGTAAGAGCAGTCACACTATGGAACCTCTACTGTAAAAGCAGTCACACTATGGAGCCTCTACTGTAAGAGCAGTCACACTATGGAACCTCTACTGTAAAAGCAGTCACACTATGGAACCTCTACTGTAAGAGCTGTCACACTATGGAACCTCTACTGTAAGAGCTGTCACACTATGGAACCTCTACTGTAAGATCAGTCACACTATGGCACCTCTACTGTAAGAGCAGTCACACTATGGAACCTCTACTGTAAGAGCAGTCACACTATGGAACCTCTACTGTAAGAGCTGTCACACTATGGAACCTCTACTGTAAGATCAGTCACACTATGGAACCTCTACTGTAAGATCAGTCACACTATGGAACCTCTACTGTAAGAGCAGTCACACTATGGAACCTCTACTGTAAGAGCAATCACACTATGGAACCTCTACTGTAAGATCAGTCACACTATGGAACCTCTACTGTAAGATCAGTCACACTATGGAACCTCTACTGTAAGATCAGTCACACTATGGAACCTCTACTGTAAGAGCGGTCACACTATGGAACCTCTACTGTAAGATCAGTCACACTATGGAGCCTCTACTGTAAGAGCAGTCACACTATGGAACCTCTACTGTAAGAGCAGTCACACTATGGAACCTCTACTGTAAGAGCAGTCACACTATGGAGCCTCTACTGTAAGATCAGTCACACTATGGAACCTCTACTGTAAGATCAGTCACACTATGGAGCCTCTACTGTAAGAGCAGTCACACTATGGAACCTCTACTGTAAGAGAGGTCACACTATGGAGCCTCTACTGTAAGATCAGTCACACTATGGAGCCTCTACTGTAAGAGCAGTCACACTATGGAACCTCTACTGTAAGAGAGGTCACACTATGGAGCCTCTACTGTAAGAGCAGTCACACTATGGAACCTCTACTGTAAGAGCGGTCACACTATGGAGCCTCTACTGTAAGATCGGTCACACTATGGAGCCTCTACTGTAAGAGCAGTCACACTATGGACCCTCTACTGTAAGAGCTGTCACACTATGGAACCTCTACTGTAAGAGCGGTCACACTATGGAGCCTCTACTGTAAGATCAGTCACACTATGGAGCCTCTACTGTAAGAGCAGTCACACTATGGAGCCTCTACTGTAAGATCAGTCACACTATAGAACCTCTACTGTAAGAGCAGTCACACTATGGAACCTCTACTGTAAGAGCAGTCACACTATGGAGCCTCTACTGTAAGATCAGTCACACTATGGAACCTCTACTGTAAGAGCGGTCACACTATAGAACCTCTACTGTAAGAGCAGTCACACTATGGAGCCTCTACTGTAAGATCAGTCACACTATGGAGCCTCTACTGTAAGAGCAGTCACACTATGGAGCTTCTACTGTAAGATCAGTCACACTATGGAACCTCTACTGTAAGAGCAGTCACACTATGGAACCTCTACTGTAAGAGCAGTCACACTATGGAACCTCTACTGTAAGATCAGTCACACGATGGAACCTCTACTGTAAGAGCGGTCACACTATGGAGCCTCTACTGTAAGATCAGTCACACTATGGAGCCTCTACTGTAAGAGCAGTCACACTATGGAACCTCTACTGTAAGAGCAGTCACACTATGGAGCCTCTACTGTAAGAGCAGTCACACTATGGAGCCTCTACTGTAAGAGCAGTCACACTATGGAACCTCTACTGTAAGATCAGTCACACTATGGAACCTCTACTGTAAGATCAGTCACACTATGGAGCCTCTACTGTAAGAGCAGTCACACTATGGAACCTCTACTGTAAGATCAGTCACACTATGGAACCTCTACTGTAAGAGCAGTCACACTATGGAGCCTCTACTGTAAGATCAGTCACACTATGGAACCTCTACTGTAAGAGCAGTCACACTATGGAGCCTCTACTGTAAGAGCAGTCACACTATGGAACCTCTACTGTAAGAGCAGTCACACTATGGAGCCTCTACTGTAAGATCAGTCACACTATGGAACCTCTACTGTAAGATCAGTCACACTATGGAGCCTCTACTGTAAGAGCAGTCACACTATGGAACCTCTACTGTAAGATCAGTCACACTATGGAACCTCTACTGTAAGATCAGTCACACTATGGAACCTCTACTGTAAGATCAGTCACACTATGGAACCTCTACTGTAAGATCAGTCACACTATGGAGCCTCTACTGTAAGAGCAGTCACACTATGGAGCCTCTACTGTAAGAGCAGTCACACTATGGAGCCTCTACTGTAAGAGCAGTCACACTATGGAACCTCTACTGTAAGATCAGTCACACTATGGAGCCTCTACTGTAAGAGCAGTCACACTATGGAACCTCTACTGTAAGAGCAGTCACACTATGGAACCTCTACTGTAAGAGCAGTCACACTATGGAACCTCTACTGCAAGAGCAGTCACACTATGGAACCTCTACTGCAAGACCAGTCACACTATGGAACCTCTACTGTAAGATCAGTCACACTATGGAACCTCTACTGTAAGAGCAGTCACACTATGGAGCCTCTACTGTAAGAGCAGTCACACTATGGAACCTCTACTGTAAGAGCAGTCACACTATGGAACCTCTACTGTAAGATCAGTCACACTATGGAACCTCTACTGTAAGAGCAGTCACACTATGGAGCCTCTACTGTAAGAGCAGTCACACTATGGAGCCTCTACTGTAAGATCAGTCACACTATGGAGCCTCTACTGTAAGAGCAGTCACACTATGGAGCCTCTACTGTAAGAGCAGTCACACTATGGAACCTCTACTGTAAGAGCAGTCACACTATGGAACCTCTACTGTAAGAGCAGTCACACTATGGAACCTCTACTGCAAGACCAGTCACACTATGGAACCTCTACTGTAAGATCAGTCACACTATGGAACCTCTACTGTAAGAGCAGTCACACTATGGAGCCTCTACTGTAAGAGCAGTCACACTATGGAACCTCTACTGTAAGAGCAGTCACACTATGGAACCTCTACTGTAAGAGCAGTCACACTATGGAACCTCTACTGCAAGACCAGTCACACTATGGAACCTCTACTGTAAGAGCAGTCACACTATGGAGCCTCTACTGTAAGAGCAGTCACACTATGGAACCTCTACTGTAAGAGCAGTCACACTATGGAACCTCTACTGTAAGAGCGGTCACACTATGGAACCTCTACTGTAAGAGCGGTCACACTATGGAACCTCTACTGTAAGAGCAGTCACACTATGGAGCCTCTACTGTAAGATCAGTCACACTATGGAGCCTCTACTGTAAGAGCAGTCACACTATGGAACCTCTACTGTAAGAGCAGTCACACTATGGAGCCTCTACTGTAAGAGCAGTCACACTATGGAGCCTCTACTGTAAGATCAGTCACACTATGGAGCCTCTACTGTAAGAGCAGTCACACTATGGAACCTCTACTGTAAGAGCAGTCACACTATGGAACCTCTACTGTAAGATCAGTCACACTATGGAACCTCTACTGTAAGATCAGTCACACTATGGACCGTCTACTGTAAGAGCAGTCACACTATGGAACCTCTACTGTAAGAGCAGTCACACTATGGACCCTCTACTGTAAGAGCAGTCACACTATGGAACCTCTACTGTAAGATCAGTCACACTATGGAGCCTCTACTGTAAGAGCGGTCACACTATGGAGCCTCTACTGTAAGAGCGGTCACACTATGGAACCTCTACTGTAAGAGCAGTCACACTATGGAGCCTCTACTGTAAGAGCGGTCACACTATGGGACCTCTACTGTAAGAGCGGTCACACTATGGAACCTCTACTGTAAGAGAGGTCACACTATGGAGCCTCTACTGTAAGAGCAGTCACACTATGGAACCTCTACTGTAAGAGCGGTCACACTATGGAGCCTCTACTGTAAGATCAGTCACACTATGGAGCCTCTACTGTAAGAGCAGTCACACTATGGACCCTCTACTGTAAGAGCTGTCACACTATGGAACCTCTACTGTAAGAGCGGTCACACTATGGAGCCTCTACTGTAAGATCGGTCACACTATGGAGCCTCTACTGTAAGAGCAGTCACACTATGGAGCCTCTACTGTAAGATCAGTCACACTATGGAGCCTCTACTGTAAGATCAGTCACACTATAGAACCTCTACTGTAAGAGCAGTCACACTATGGAACCTCTACTGTAAGAGCGGTCACACTATGGAGCCTCTACTGTAAGATCAGTCACACTATGGAGCCTCTACTGTAAGAGCGGTCACACTATGGAGCCTCTACTGTAAGAGCAGTCACACTATGGAGCCTCTACTGTAAGATCAGTCACACTATGGAGCCTCTACTGTAAGATCAGTCACACTATGGAGCCTCTACTGTAAGAGCAGTCACACTATGGAGCTTCTACTGTAAGATCAGTCACACTATGGAACCTCTACTGTAAGAGCAGTCACACTATGGAACCTCTACTGTAAGAGCAGTCACACTATGGAACCTCTACTGTAAGATCAGTCACACTATGGAACCTCTACTGTAAGAGCGGTCACACTATGGAGCCTCTACTGTAAGATCAGTCACACTATGGAGCCTCTACTGTAAGAGCAGTCACACTATGGAACCTCTACTGTAAGAGCAGTCACACTATGGAGCCTCTACTGTAAGAGCAGTCACACTATGGAGCCTCTACTGTAAGAGCAGTCACACTATGGAACCTCTACTGTAAGATCAGTCACACTATGGAACCTCTACTGTAAGATCAGTCACACTATGGAGCCTCTACTGTAAGAGCAGTCACACTATGGAACCTCTACTGTAAGATCAGTCACACTATGGAACCTCTACTGTAAGAGCAGTCACACTATGGAGCCTCTACTGTAAGATCAGTCACACTATGGAACCTCTACTGTAAGAGCAGTCACACTATGGAGCCTCTACTGTAAGAGCAGTCACACTATGGAACCTCTACTGTAAGAGCAGTCACACTATGGAGCCTCTACTGTAAGATCAGTCACACTATGGAACCTCTACTGTAAGATCAGTCACACTATGGAGCCTCTACTGTAAGAGCAGTCACACTATGGAACCTCTACTGTAAGATCAGTCACACTATGGAACCTCTACTGTAAGATCAGTCACACTATGGAACCTCTACTGTAAGATCAGTCACACTATGGAGCCTCTACTGTAAGAGCAGTCACACTATGGAGCCTCTACTGTAAGAGCAGTCACACTATGGAGCCTCTACTGTAAGAGCAGTCACACTATGGAACCTCTACTGTAAGATCAGTCACACTATGGAGCCTCTACTGTAAGAGCAGTCACACTATGGAACCTCTACTGTAAGAGCAGTCACACTATGGAACCTCTACTGTAAGAGCAGTCACACTATGGAACCTCTACTGTAAGAGCAGTCACACTATGGAACCTCTACTGTAAGAGCAGTCACACTATGGAACCTCTACTGCAAGACCAGTCACACTATGGAACCTCTACTGTAAGATCAGTCACACTATGGAACCTCTACTGTAAGAGCAGTCACACTATGGAGCCTCTACTGTAAGAGCAGTCACACTATGGAACCTCTACTGTAAGAGCAGTCACACTATGGAACCTCTACTGTAAGATCAGTCACACTATGGAACCTCTACTGTAAGAGCAGTCACACTATGGAGCCTCTACTGTAAGAGCAGTCACACTATGGAGCCTCTACTGTAAGATCAGTCACACTATGGAGCCTCTACTGTAAGAGCAGTCACACTATGGAGCCTCTACTGTAAGAGCAGTCACACTATGGAACCTCTACTGTAAGAGCAGTCACACTATGGAACCTCTACTGTAAGAGCAGTCACACTATGGAACCTCTACTGCAAGACCAGTCACACTATGGAACCTCTACTGTAAGATCAGTCACACTATGGAACCTCTACTGTAAGAGCAGTCACACTATGGAGCCTCTACTGTAAGAGCAGTCACACTATGGAGCCTCTACTGTAAGAGCAGTCACACTATGGAGCCTCTACTGTAAGAGCAGTCACACTATGGAACCTCTACTGTAAGAGCAGTCACACTATGGAACCTCTACTGTAAGAGCAGTCACACTATGGAACCTCTACTGTAAGATCAGTCACACTATGGAACCTCTACTGTAAGAGCAGTCACACTATGGAGCCTCTACTGTAAGAGCAGTCACACTATGGAGCCTCTACTGTAAGATCAGTCACACTATGGAGCCTCTACTGTAAGAGCAGTCACACTATGGAACCTCTACTGTAAGAGCAGTCACACTATGGAACCTCTACTGTAAGAGCGGTCACACTATGGAACCTCTACTGTAAGAGCAGTCACACTATGGAACCTCTACTGTAAGAGCAGTCACACTATGGAGCCTCTACTGTAAGAGCAGTCACACTATGGAGCCTCTACTGTAAGAGCAGTCACACTATGGAGCCTCTACTGTAAGATCAGTCACACTATGGAACCTCTACTGTAAGAGCAGTCACACTATGGAACCTCTACTGTAAGATCAGTCACACTATGGAACCTCTACTGTAAGATCAGTCACACTATGGAACCTCTACTGTAAGATCAGTCACACTATGGACCGTCTACTGTAAGAGCAGTCACACTATGGAACCTCTACTGTAAGAGCAGTCACACTATGGACCCTCCACTGTAAGAGCAGTCACACTATGGAACCTCTACTGTAAGATCAGTCACACTATGGAGCCTCTACTGTAAGAGCGGTCACACTATGGAGCCTCTACTGTAAGAGCAGTCACACTATGGAACCTCTACTGTAAGAGCAGTCACACTATGGAGCCTCTACTGTAAGAGCGGTCACACTATGGAACCTCTACTGTAAGAGCAGTCACACTATGGAACCTCTACTGTAAGATCAGTCACACTATGGAACCTCTACTGTAAGAGCAGTCACACTATGGAACCTCTACTGTAAGATCAGTCACACTATAGAACCTCTACTGTAAGATCAGTCACACTATGGAGCCTCTACTGTAAGAGCGGTCACACTATGGAGCCTCTACTGTAAGAGCAGTCACACTATGGAACCTCTACTGTAAGAGCAGTCACACTATTGTGCTTATTTATCCTGGTGATTGGATCATCAGAGAGACTGATCTTAGAATCAGCCCTCCCCCTCTATTTATCTTATTTGGGTGGACACCTCTGACCACTCACAGCCTCTGTTTGGTTATATTTGACCTTGGTTATATTTGACCTTGGTTATGGAGATATGCGTTGCTTGCTCTGGTCATCACTGCCTCATCACACTGAGCTTTGGGTGCAGGGTGAAGGTCTAAGTCACTCATTGGCCTCTGCTAACACTGACGCAGCAGAAGTGTAACGTATAGATAGTGATTGAATCATAAAGAATAATGGGGATCGGGTTATGGACTGCTTAAAATCTAGTGACCTCTGAGCAAAATATATATCATAGTTTTTAATTGAGCACTGTGCCTTTAAGTTCCCTGATGTCACTGTCTTGCATTTTATTCCCTCCACTACAGGTGGGACTTTTACTTTGAATTAAGCGGCCATGATCCGACAATGATGGGAGAAGACACGCTGCGTGGAGAAGAGGGGTGTCTATCTGACAATGATGGGAGAAGACACGCTGCGTGGAGAAGAGGGGTGTCTATCTGACAATGATGGGAGAAGACATGCTGTACGGAGAAGAGGGGTGTCTATCTGACAATGATGAGAGAAGACATGCTGCATGGAGAAGAGGGGCGTCTATCTGACAATGATGGGAGAAGACATGCTGCATGGAGAAGAGGGGTGTCTATCTGACAATGATGAGAGAAGACACGCTGCATGGAGAAGAGGGGCGTCTATCTGACAATGATGGGAGAAGACATGCTGCATGGAGAAGAGGGGTGTCTATCTGACAATGATGAGAGAAGACATGCTGCATGGAGAAGAGGGGCGTCTATCTGACAATGATGGGAGAAGACATGCTGCATGGAGAAGAGGGGTGTCTATCTGACAATGATGGGAGAAGACACGCTGCGTGGAGAAGAGGGGTGTCTATCTGACAATGATGAGAGAAGACACGCTGCATGGAGAAGAGGGGTGTCTATCTGACAATGATGGGAGAAGACACGCTGCGTGGAGAAGAGGGGTGTCTATCTGACAATGATGGGAGAAGACACGCTGCATGGAGAAGAGGGGTGTCTATCTGACAATGATGGGAGAAGACACGCTGCATGGAGAAGAGGGGTGTCTATCTGACAATGATGGGAGAAGACATGCTGCATGGAGAAGAGGGGCGTCTATCTGACAATGATGGGAGAAGACACGCTGCATGGAGAAGAGGGGTGTCTATCTGACAATGATGGGAGAAGACATGCTGCATGGAGAAGAGGGGTGTCTATCTGACAATGATGGGAGAAGACACGCTGCATGGAGAAGAGGGGTGTCTATCTGACAATGATGAGAGAAGACACGCTGCATGGAGAAGAGGGGTGTCTATCTGACAATGATGGGAGAAGACATGCTGCATGGAGAAGAGGGGTGTCTATCTGACAATGATGGGAGAAGACATGCTGCATGGAGAAGAGGGGTGTCTATCTGACAATGATGAGAGAAGACACGCTGCATGGAGAAGAGGGGTGTCTATCTGACAATGATGGGAGAAGACATGCTGCATGGAGAAGAGGGGTGTCTATCTGACAATGATGAGAGAAGACATGCTGCATGGAGAAGAGGGGTGTCTATCTGACAATGATGAGAGAAGACACGCTGCATGGAGAAGAGGGGTGTCTATCTGACAATGATGAGAGAAGACACGCTGCATGGAGAAGAGGGGCGTCTATCTGACAATGATGGGAGAAGACACGCTGCGTGGAGAAGAGGGGTGTCTATCTGACAATGATGGGAGAAGACACGCTGCATGGAGAAGAGGGGTGTCTATCTGACAATGATGGGAGAAGACATGCTGCATGGAGAAGAGGGGTGTCTATCTGACAATGATGGGAGAAGACACGCTGCGTGGAGAAGAGGGGCGTCTATCTGACAATGATGGGAGAAGACATGCTGCATGGAGAAGAGGGGTGTCTATCTGACAATGATGAGAGAAGACATGCTGCATGGAGAAGAGGGGCGTCTATCTGACAATGATGGGAGAAGACATGCTGCATGGAGAAGAGGGGTGTCTATCTGACAATGATGGGAGAAGACATGCTGCATGGAGAAGAGGGGTGTCTATCTGACAATGATGAGAGAAGACATGCTGCATGGAGAAGAGGGGTGTCTATCTGACAATGATGAGAGAAGACACGCTGCATGGAGAAGAGGGGTGTCTATCTGACAATGATGGGAGAAGACACGCTGCATGGAGAAGAGGGGTGTCTATCTGACAATGATGGGAGAAGACACGCTGCATGGAGAAGAGGGGTGTCTATCTGACAATGATGGGAGAAGACATGCTGCATGGAGAAGAGGGGTGTCTATCTGACAATGATGAGAGAAGACATGCTGCATGGAGAAGAGGGGCGTCTATCTGACAATGATGGGAGAAGACACGCTGCGTGGAGAAGAGGGGTGTCTATCTGACAATGATGGGAGAAGACACGCTGCATGGAGAAGAGGGGAGTCTATCTGACAATGATGGGAGAAGACACGCTGCATGGAGAAGAGGGGTGTCTATCTGACAATGATGGGAGAAGACATGCTGCATGGAGAAGAGGGGTGTCTATCTGACAATGATGAGAGAAGACACGCTGCATGGAGAAGAGGGGTGTCTATCTGACAATGATGGGAGAAGACATGCTGCATGGAGAAGAGGGGTGTCTATCTGACAATGATGGGAGAAGACACGCTGCATGGAGAAGAGGGGTGTCTATCTGACAATGATGGGAGAAGACATGCTGCATGGAGAAGAGGGGCGTCTATCTGACAATGATGGGAGAAGACATGCTGCATGGAGAAGAGGGGCGTCTATCTGACAATGATGGGAGAAGACACGCTGCATGGAGAAGAGGGGTGTCTATCTGACAATGATGGGAGAAGACACGCTGCGTGGAGAAGAGGGGTGTCTATCTGACAATGATGGGAGAAGACATGCTGTCTAAACACTTCAGTATCGTTAATGTGTTAGTATAAGGGTATGTTCACACGGCCTATTTACGGACGTAAATCGGGCGTTTTTGCCCCGAATTACGCCCGAAAATAGCGCCTCAATAGCGCTGACAAACATCTGCCCATTGAAAGCAATGGGCAGACGTTTGTCTGTTCACACGAGGCGTATATTTACGCGCCGCTGTCAAATGACGGCGCGTAAATAGACGCCCGCGTCAAAGAAGTGACCTGTCACTTCTTTGGCCGTAATTGGAGCCGTTATTCATTGACTCCAATGAATAGCAGCGCTAATTACGGCCGTAATGGACGCGGCGTTCAAGCGCCTGCACATGCCTGTACGGCTGAAATTACGGGGATGTTTTCAGGCTGAAACATCCCCGTAATTTCAGCCGTTACGGACCCCCGCCGTGTGAACATACCCTAAGACAGCACATAGAGATCTAAAAGGATCCCTATGCGCTGAGGAAATGAATGGAGAGAAGTGTATGACGCTGATTGGTCACTGATTGGTCACTGATTGGTGAGCGTCATAGACTCCTCTGTACAACGCCCAGTTGGTCAATAGTAAAACATGCCCAGATGTGCATTGAGAAACTCATTAGCATAAAGCTAAATTTGATAATAAAGTGGTGAAAATAGATCGTTTTTTTAAAAATACAAAGCATTACTGTCACCAACATTACAGCGCTGATCACATTATGTAGGAGATAGGACACTTATAATCTGGTGACAGCCTCTTTATTACTAGGACCACTGTTACCTACATTACAGCGCTGATCACATTATGTAGGAGACAGGACACTTATAATCTGGTGACAGCCTCTTTATTACTAGGACCACTGTTATCTACATTACAGCGCTGATCACATTATGTAGGAGACAGGGCACTTATAATCTGGTGACAGCCTCTTTATTACTAGGACCACTGTTATCTACATTATAGCGCTGATCACATTATGTAGGAGACAGGACACTTATAATCTGGTGACAGCCTCTTTATTACTAGGACCACTGTTATCTACATTATAGCGCTGATCACATTATGTAGGAGACAGGACACTTATAATCTGGTGACAGCCTCTTTATTACTAGGACCACTGTTATCTACATTACAGCACTGATCACATTATGTAGGAGACAGGACACTTATAATCTGGTGACAGCCTCTTTATTACTAGGACCACTGTTATCTACATTACAGCACTGATCACATTATGTAGGAGAGAAGGCACTTATAATCTGGTGACAGCCTCTTTATTACTAGGACCACTGTTATCTACATTACAACACTGATCACATTATGTAGGAGACAGGACACTTATAATCTGGTGACAGCCTCTTTATTACTAGGACCACTGTTATCTACATTACAGCGCTGATCACATTATGTAGGAGACAGGACACTTATAATGTGGTGACAGCCTCTCTATTACTAGGACCACTGATCACATTATGTAGGAGACAGGGCACTTATAATGTGGTGACAGCCTCTTTAAAGAACAATAGTCAAAATGAGAATGTATATTATACAACACAAGATATAAGGGAAGGGGGAAAAAACATGGATATAAAAATAGTTCCATAAATACATGTTACGCTGAAGAAGTGTATACAGTAAAGACGTTTAGGCTGATCAATTACTCCAAAAGGCAGAGAAAACAATAAGTAAAATAAAACACAACTACATTTTGGAGCAGGTAGAAAACATCCAAATACCGGTATTTATACAGCGTTACATTGTCGCAAGAAGAATGACATCAAAATGAATTGAACAAAGTAGCACAATAGAGGGTGGGATCTGAGGACGCAGGTGGAGGAAAAATCTTTTTATATATAGACATGAGTGTAATAATCCACTAGATGGCAGTGAAAGTTCAAACATCACAGGATCCAGCTGTAGAAACACTGAAAACGATCACTGTGGATCATCACGATCGTCTCATAGACAGACTGAATCGGGTGTAGTGAAAAGAGTAACCACTAAAGTCCTAGCCAGAGGAAGGCAATGAAATAGACTAAGGACCAAAGAAGGGACAGAGACCAAGTCTAAGTAACGGGACTATAGAGTTGCCTTTTCTGCGCCTGAGGGAGCGCTCCTTCACGTTTCCTTCCGGTTTCTTGGGGCCATTTGAAACCTTGGAGCAGTAAATCCTGTTAACTACAGACCTCGTCCTTCTCCTTCCCCCCCGGACAGTTGGGGACATTCCTGACGACAAGAGCAGGGAAGAGTCAACCCCCTGGCCCTAGAGATTCTATTCTCACACTGGAGCCAAGAAAAGGAGGTGTAAGGGGGTATTGTAACGCAGGTGGTGGGTGCTGCCCCTGCTGGCGGCCCCCGCTGCCTGCCTGCCTGCTCACCACTGCCGCTGGCATGCTGTCTCTGCTCGCTGTCGCCGCACTCCTCCTCTCCCTCTGCAGGAAGTGTCTCTTAGGGCGCGCTCCCTTGCCGTTTCTTAAAGGGCCAGCGCATGCACATTCACTCATCTCCAACCAATCCCTGATGCTCAGTACTTATGTAAGGCAGACTCACTGGTCACTTGATGCCTGAGCAACTTTGGAGAAACTTTAGTTTGTTCCTGCGAAGATTTCACTCCATATCCAGCTACCACACCGGCTACCACTCCGTACCCAGCTACCACACCGGCTACCACTCCGTACCCGGCTACCACACCGGCTACCACTCCGTACCCAGCTACCACACCGGCTACCACTCGGTACCCAGCTACCACACCGGCTACCACTCCGTACCCAGCTACCACACCGGCTACCACTCCGTACCCAGCTACCACACCGGCTACCACTCCGTACCCAGCTACCACACCGGCTACCACTCCGTATCCAGCTACCACACCGGCTACCACTCCGTACCCGGCTACCACACCGGCTACCACTCCGTACCCAGCTACCACACCGGCTACCACTCCGTACCCAGCTACCACACCGGCTACCACTCCGTACCCAGCTACCACACCGGCTACCACTCCGTATCCAGCTACCACACCGGCTACCACTCCGTACCCAGCTACCACACCGACTACCACTCCGTACCCAGCTACCACACCGGCTTCCACTCCGTATCCAGCTACCACACCGGCTACCACTCCGTACCCAGCTACCACTCCGTACCCAGCTACCACACCGGCTACCACTCCGTATCCAGCTACCACACCGGCTACCACACCGTATCCAGCTACCACACCGGCTACCACTCCGTATCCATCTACTTTCTACCACTCCGTATACAGTTACTTATTATGAGTCCGTACCCATTCTACCAGTTCGCGGCCTACAACCTTTTACCCACCTGTGTCCTGCTACGTACCTGAGACCTCTGACCTGTACCGGGCCTGTTATGGTATCACCTGCCTGTGCCTGACCCTACAGTGTACTTCACCATAGTCTCCTGGTCTGCTCCTACTCACACCGGGACTACCTTAAGGCCAGATTCACACAAACGTTGCGTTTTTGCGCGCGCAAACAACGCAGCGTTTTGCGAGCGCAAAAACCATTTGACAGCTGCGTGTCTGATGCGCGGCTGCGTGATTTTCGCGCAGCCGGCATCATAGAGATGAGGCTTGTCAATGCCCGTCACTGTCCAAGGTGCTGAAAGAGCTAAATCTTTCAGCACCCTCGACAGTGAATGCCGAACACAACAGCGAAAAACCTGTAAAAAAAAAAGATAAAGTTCCTACTTACCGAGAACTTCCCGGCCGTTGCCTTGGTGACGCGTCCTTGGTGACGCGTCCTTGGTGACGCGCCTCTCTTGACATCGGGCCCCACCTCCCTGGATGACGCAGCAGTCCAAGTGACCGCTGCAGCCTGTGATTGGCTGCAGCCTGTGCTTGGCCTGTGATTGGCTGCAGCCTGTGCTTGGCCTGTGATTGGCTGGAGCTGTCACTTGAACTGAAGTGTCATCCCGGGAGGTCGGACTGCAGGAAGGAGACAGGAGTAATCGGTAAGTTAGAACTTCGGTTTTTTTTACAGGTTAATGTATTTTGGGATCGCAAGTCACTGTCCATGGTGCTGAAACAGTTTAACTCTTTCAGCACCATGGACAGTGACTATCTCCTGACGTCGCGTACCGATAATTTTTTTGCCGGGATCGGCCAAAACGACTTTGGCCGAACCCGGTGAAGTTCGGTACGCTTGTCCGGCTTCGCTAATCGCAAAGACACTCCGTTTGGATGTTCGGAAACAGAAAAGCACGTGGTGCTTTTCGGTTTTCATTCATCCTTTTCACTGCTGTTGCGCGAATCACGCTCGTCCCACGGAAGTGCTTCCGTGTGGTGCGCGTGATTTTCACGCACCCATTGACTTCAATGGGTGCGTGATGCGCGAAATACGCAGAGTTATTGAACCTGTCGCGCTTTTTGCGCAGCAGACAAACGCTGCGCAAAAAGCACGGACTGTCTGTACTGCCCCATAGACTTGTATTGGTCCATGCGTGCCGCGTGAAAACCACGCGGCCCGCACGGACCGAATACACGCTCGTGTGAATCCCCCCTAAGAGGTAGCGATCTGGTAGTCTCCCCGCCGCCAAGTCCAGATCCCTGCATGGGGGTTAATACCAGGAAGGCTGCTTAGACAACTCCATCAGAAGGGCCGGTTATCATCAGCGTTGGCTTTCCGTTGAGGGGTTGCGTCTGAGGTTTCCGCCGGGTGAACCCCTCAACGGAAAGGCAAACGGAAACCTTAACTTCTGTTTGCATCACCATTGATATCAATGGTGACGGAAACATTGCTAATGGTTTCCGTTTGTCACCGTTCCGGCAGGTTTCTGTTTTTTCAACGCAATCAATAGCGCAGTCGACTGAAACCTCCGACGGAACCCCTCAACGGAAAGCCAACGCTGATGTGAACAGGCCCTAAGTCATGCCGGTTAAGTAGCCCAGTGGGTTATTACAAGTAGGATGTAGTGGGCGTTCAGTAGGATGTAGTGGGCGTTCAGTAGGATGTAGTGGGCGTTCAGTAGGATGTAATGGACGTTCAGTAGGATGTAGTGGGCGTTCAGTAGGATGTAGTGGGTGTTCAGTAGGATGTAGTGGGCGTTTAGTAGGATTTAGGCGTTCAGTAGGATGTAGTGGGCGTTTAGTAGGATTTAAGTGTTCAGTAGGATGTAGTGGGTGTACAGTAGGATTTAGGCGTTAAGTAGGATGTAGTGGGTGTACAGTAGGATTTAGGCGTTCAGTAGGATGTAGTGAGAGTTCAGTAGGATTTAGGCGTTCAGTGGGATTTAGGCTTTCAGTAGGATGTAGTGGGCGTTCAGTAGGATGTAGTAGATGTTCAGTAGGATGTAGTGGGCGTTCAGTAGGATGTAGTGGGCGTTCAGTAGGATATAGTGGGCGTTCAGTAGGATGTAGTAGATGTTCAGTAGGATGTAGTGGGCGTTCAGTAGGATGTAGTGAGCGTTCAGTAGGATGTAATGGACGTTCAGTAGGATGTAGTGAGCGTTCAGTAGGATGTAGTGAGCGTTCAGTAGGATGTAGTGAGCGTTCAGTAGGATGTAATGGACGTTCAGTAGGATGTAGTGGGCGTTCAGTAGGATGTAGTGGGCGTTCAGTAGGATGTAGTAGATGTTCAGTAGGATGTAGTGGGCGTTCAGTAGGATGTAGTGGGCGTTCAGTAGGATGTAGTGGGTGTTCAGTAGGATGTAGTGGGCGTTTAGTAGGATTTAGGCGTTCAGTAGGATGTAGTGAGAGTTCAGTAGGATTTAGGCGTTCAGTGGGATTTAGGCTTTCAGTAGGATGTAGTGGGCGTTCAGTAGGATGTAGTAGATGTTCAGTAGGATGTAGTGGGCGTTCAGTAGGATGTAGTGGGCGTTCAGTAGGATGTAGTGGGCGTTTAGTAGGATTTAGGTGTTCAGTAGGATGTAGTGGGTGTACAGTAGGATTTAGGCGTTCAGTAGGATGTAGTGGGTGTACAGTAGGATTTAGGTGTTCAGTTGGATGTAGTGAGAATTTAGTAGGATTTAGGCTTTCAGTGGGATTTAGGCTTTCAGTAGGATGTAGTGGGCGTTCAGTAGGATGTAGTAGATGTTCAGTAGGATGTAGTGGGCGTTCAGTAGGATGTAGTGGGCGTTCAGTAGGATATAGTGGGCGTTCAGTAGGATGTAGTAGATGTTCAGTAGGATGTAGTGGGCGTTCAGTAGGATGTAGTGAGCGTTCAGTAGGATGTAATGGACGTTCAGTAGGATGTAGTGAGCGTTCAGTAGGATGTAGTGTGTGTTCAGTAGGATGTAGTGAGCCTTCAGTAGGATGTAATGGACGTTCAGTAGGATGTAGTGGGCGTTCAGTAGGATGTAGTGGGCGTTCAGTAGGATGTAGTGGGCGTTCAGTAGGATGTAGTAGATGTTCAGTAGGATGTAGTGGGCGTTCAGTAGGATGTAGTGGGCGTTCAGTAGGATGTAGTGGGTGTTCAGTAGGATATAGTGGGCGTTTAGTAGGATTTAGGCGTTCAGTAGGATGTAGTGAGAGTTCAGTAGGATTTAGGCGTTCAGTGGGATTTAGGCTTTCAGTAGGATGTAGTGAGCGTTCAGTAGGATGTAGTGGGCGTTCAGTAGGATGTAGTAGATGTTCAGTAGGATGTAGTGGGCGTTCAGTAGGATGTAGTGGGCGTTCAGTAGGATGTAGTGGGCGTTCAGTAGGATGTAGTGGGCGTTCAGTAGGATGTAGTGGGCGTTCAGTAGGATATAGTGGGCGTTCAGTAGGATATAGTGGGCGTTCAGTAGGATGTAGTGGGCGTTCAGTAGGATGTAGTGAGCGTTCAGTAGGATGTAATGGACGTTCAGTAGGATGTAGTGAGCGTTCAGTAGGATGTAGTGAGCGTTCAGTAGGATGTAATGGACGTTCAGTAGGATGTAGTGGGCGTTCAGTAGAATGTAGTGGGCGTTCAGTAGGATGTAGTGAGCGTTCAGTAGGATGTAGTGAGCGTTCAGTAGGATGTAATGGAAGTTCAGTAGGATGTAGTAGATGTTCAGTAGGATGTAGTGGGCGTTCAGTAGGATGTAGTAGATGTTCAGTAGGATGTAGTGGGCGTTCAGTAGGATGTAGTGAGCGTTCAGTAGGATGTAATGGACGTTCAGTAGGATGTAGTGAGCGTTCAGTAGGATGTAGTGACCGTTCCGTAGGATGTAGTAAGCATTCAGTAGGATGTAATGGACGTTCAGTAGGATGTAGTGAGCGTTCAGTAGGATGTAGTGAGCGTTCAGTAGGATGTAGTGAGCGTTCAGTAGGATGCAGTGGGCGTTCAGTAGGATGTAGTGGGCGTTCAGTAGGATGTAGGCGTTTAGTAGGATGTAGTGGGCGTTCAGTAGGATGTAGTGAGCGTTCAGTAGGATGTAGTGAGCGTTCAGTAGGATGTAGTGAGCGTTCAGTAGGATGTAGTGGGCGTTCAGTAGGATGTAATGGACGTTCAGTAGGATGTAGTGGGCGTTCAGTAGGATGTAGTGGGCGTTCAGTAGGATGTAGTAGATGTTCAGTAGGATGTAGTGGGCGTTCAGTAGGATGTAGTGGGCGTTCAGTAGGATGTAGTGGGCGTTCAGTAGGATGTAGTGGGCGTTCAGTAGGATATAGTGGGCGTTCAGTAGTATGTTGTAGATGTTCAGTAGGATGTAGTGGGCGTTCAGTAGGATGTAGTGAGCGTTCAGTAGGATGTAATGGACGTTCAGTAGGATGTAGTGGGCGTTCAGTAGGATGTAGTGGGCGTTCAGTAGGATGTAGTGGGCGTTCAGTAGGATGTAGTAGATGTTCAGTAGGATGTAGTGGGCGTTTAGTAGGATGTAGTGGGCGTTCAGTAGGATGTAGTGGGTGTTCAGTAGGATATAGTGGGCGTTTAGTAGGATTTAGGCGTTCAGTAGGATGTAGTGAGAGTTCAGTGGGATTTAGGCTTTCAGTAGGATGTAGTGAGCGTTCAGTAGGATGTAGTAGGCGTTCAGTAGGATGTAGTAGATGTTCAGTAGGATGTAGTGGGCGTTCAGTAGGATGTAGTGGGCGTTCAGTAGGATGTAGTGGGCGTTCAGTAGGATATAGTGGGCGTTCAGTAGGATGTAGTAGATGTTCAGTAGGATGTAGTGGGCGTTCAGTAGGATGTAGTGAGCGTTCAGTAGGATGTAATGGACGTTCAGTAGGATGTAGTGAGCGTTCAGTAGGATGTAGTGAGCGTTCAGTAGGATGTAATGGACGTTCAGTAGGATGTAGTGAGCGTTCAGTAGGATGTAGTGAGCGTTCAGTAGGATGTAGTGAGCGTTCAGTAGGATGTAATGGACGTTCAGTAGGATGTAGTGGGGTTCAGTAGGATGTAGTGGGCGTTCAGTAGGATGTAGTGGGCGTTCAGTAGGATGTAGTGGGCGTTCAGTAGGATGTAGTGGGCGTTCAGTAGGATGTAGTGGGTGTTCAGTAGGATGTAGTGGGCGTTTAGTAGGATTTAGGCGTTCAGTAGGATGTAGTGGGCGTTCAGTAGGATGTAGTGGGCGTTCAGTAGGATGTAGTGGGCGTTCAGTAGGATATAGTAGATGTTCAGTAGGATGTAGTGGGCGTTCAGTAGGATGTAGTGAGCGTTCAGTAGGATGTAATGGACGTTCAGTAGGATGTAGTGAGCGTTCAGTAGGATGTAGTGAGCGTTCAGTAGGATGTAGTGAGCGTTCAGTAGGATGTAATGGACGTTCAGTAGGATGTAGTGGGCGTTCAGTAGGATGTAGTGGGCGTTCAGTAGGATGCAGTGAGCGTTCAGTAGGATGTAGTGAGCGTTCAGTAGGATGTAATGGAAGTTCAGTAGGATGTAGTAGATGTTCAGTAGGATGTAGGCGTTCAGTAGGATGTAGTAGATGTTCAGTAGGATGTAGTGGGCGTTCAGTAGGATGTAGTGAGCGTTCAGTAGGATGTAATGGACGTTCAGTAGGATGTAGTGAGCGTTCAGTAGGATGTAGTGAGCGTTCAGTAGGATGTAGTGAGCGTTCAGTAGGATGTAGTGAGCGTTCAGTAGGATGTAGTGGGCGTTCAGTAGGATGTAGTGGGCGTTCAGTAGGATGTAGTAGATGTTCAGTAGGATGTAGTGGGCGTTCAGTAGGATGTAGTGAGCGTTCAGTAGGATGTAATGGACGTTCAGTAGGATGTAGTGAGCGTTCAGTAGGATGTAGTGAGCGTTCAGTAGGATGTAGTGAGCGTTCAGTAGGATGTAGTGGGCGTTCAGTAGGATGTAGTGGGCGTTCAGTAGGATGTAGGCGTTTAGTAGGATGTAGTGGGCGTTCAGTAGGATGTAGTGAGCGTTCAGTAGGATGTAGTGAGCGTTCAGTAGGATGTAGTGAGCGTTCAGTAGGATGTAGTGGGCGTTCAGTAGGATGTAATGGACGTTCAGTAGGATGTAGTGGGCGTTCAGTAGGATGTAGTGGGCGTTCAGTAGGATGTAGTGAGCGTTCAGTAGGATGTAGTGGGCATTCAGTAGGATGTAGTGAGCGTTCAGTAGGATGTAGTGGGCGTTCAGTAGGATGTAGTGGGCGTTCAGTAGGATGTAGTCGGCGTTCAGTAGGATGTAGTGGGCGTTCAGTAGGATGTAGGCGTTTAGTAGGATGTAGTGGGCGTTCAGTAGGATGTAGTGAGCGTTCAGTAGGATGTAATGGACGTTCAGTAGGATGTAGTGAGCATTCAGTAGGATGTAGTGAGCGTTCAGTAGGATGTAGTGAGCGTTTAGTAGGATGTAATGGACGTTCAGTAGGATGTAGTGGGCGTTCAGTAGGATGTAGTGGGCGTTCAGTAGGATGTAGTGAGCGTTCAGTAGGATGTAGTGAGCGTTCAGTAGGATGTAGTGAGCGTTCAGTAGGATGTAATGGAAGTTCAGTAGGATGTAGTAGATGTTCAGTAGGATGTAGTGGGCGTTCAGTAGGATGTAGTAGATGTTCAGTAGGATGTAGTGGGCGTTCAGTAGGATGTAGTGAGCGTTCAGTAGGATGTAATGGACGTTCAGTAGGATGTAGTGGGCGTTCAGTAGGATGTAGTAGATGTTCAGTAGGATGTAGTGGCCGTTCAGTAGGATGTAGTGAGCATACAGTAGGATGTAATGGACGTTCAGTAGGATGTAGAGAGCATTCAGTAGGATGTAATGGACGTTCAGTAGGATGTAGTGAGCGTTCAGTAGGATGTAGTGAGCGTTCAGTAGGATTTAGTGGGCGTTCAGTAGGATGTAGTGGGCGTTCAGTAGGATGTAGGCGTTTAGTAGGATGTAGTGGGCGTTCAGTAGGATGTAGTGGACGTTCAGTAGGATGTAGTGGGCGTTCAGTAGGATGTAGTGGGCGTTCAGTAGGATGTAGTGAGCGTTCAGTAGGACGTAGTGGGCGTTCAGTAGGATGTAGTGAGCGTTCAGTAGGATGTAGTGGGCGTTCAGTAGGATGTAGTGGGTGTTCAGTAGGATGTAGTGGGCGTTTAGTAGGATTTAGGCGTTCAGTAGGATGTAGTGGGCATTTAGTAGGATTTAATTGTTCAGTAGGATGTAGTGGGTGTACAGTAGGATTTAGGCGTTCAGTAGGATGTAGTGGGTGTACAGTAGGATTTAGGCGTTCAGTAGGATGTAGTGAGAGTTCAGTAGGATTTAGGCGTTCAGTGGGATTTAGGCTTTCAGTAGGATGTAGTGGGCGTTCAGTAGGATGTAGTAGATGTTCAGTAGGATGTAGTGGGCGTTCAGTAGGATGTAGTGGGCGTTCAGTAGGATGTAGTGGGCGTTCAGTAGGATGTAGTGGGCGTTCAGTAGGATATAGTGGGCGTTCAGTAGGATGTAGTAGATGTTCAGTAGGATGTAGTGGGCGTTCAGTAGGATGTAGTGAGCGTTCAGTAGGATGTAATGGACGTTCAGTAGGATGTAGTGAGCGTTCAGTAGGATGTAGTGAGCGTTCAGTAGGATGTAGTGAGCGTTCAGTAGGATGTAGTGAGCGTTCAGTAGGATGTAATGGACGTTCAGTAGGATGTAGTGGGCGTTCAGTAGGATGTAGTGGGCGTTCAGTAGGATGTAGTAGATGTTCAGTAGGATGTAGTGGGCGTTCAGTAGGATGTAGTGGGCGTTCAGTAGGATGTAGTGGGTGTTCAGTAGGATGTAGTGGGCGTTTAGTAGGATTTAGGCGTTCAGTAGGATGAAGTGAGAGTTCAGTAGGATTTAGGCGTTCAGTGGGATTTAGGCTTTCAGTAGGATGTAGTGGGCGTTCAGTAGGATGTAGTAGATGTTCAGTAGGATGTAGTGGGCGTTCAGTAGGATGTAGTGGGCGTTCAGTAGGATGTAGTGGGCGTTTAGTAGGATTTAGGTGTTCAGTGGGATGTAGTGGGTGTACAGTAGGATTTAGGCGTTCAGTAGGATGTAGTGGGTGTACAGTAGGATTTAGGCGTTCAGTAGGATGTAGTGAGAGTTCAGTAGGATTTAGGCGTTCAGTGGGATTTAGGCTTTCAGTAGGATGTAGTGGGCGTTCAGTAGGATGTAGTAGATGTTCAGTAGGATGTAGTGGGCGTTCAGTAGGATGTAGTGGGCGTTCAGTAGGATGTAGTGGGCGTTCAGTAGGATGTAGTGGGCGTTCAGTAGGATGTAGTGAGCGTTCAGTAGGATGTAATGGACGTTCAGTAGGATGTAGTGAGCGTTCAGTAGGATGTAGTGAGCGTTCAGTAGGATGTAGTGAGCGTTTAGTAGGATGTAATGGACGTTCAGTAGGATGTAGTGGGCGTTCAGTAGGATGTAGTGAGCGTTCAGTAGGATGTAATGGACGTTCAGTAGGATGTAGTGAGCGTTCAGTAGGATGTAGTGAGCGTTCAGTAGGATGTAGTGAGCGTTTAGTAGGATGTAATGGACGTTCAGTAGGATGTAGTGGGCGTTCAGTAGGATGTAGTGGGCGTTCAGTAGGATGTAGTGAGCGTTCAGTAGGATGTAGTGAGCGTTCAGTAGGATGTAATGGAAGTTCAGTAGGATGTAGTAGATGTTCAGTAGGATGTAGTGGGCGTTCAGTAGGATGTAGTAGATGTTCAGTAGGATGTAGTGAGCGTTCAGTAGGATTTAGTGGGCGTTCAGTAGGATTTAGTGGGCGTTCAGTAGGATGTAGTGGGCGTTCAGTAGGATGTAGGCGTTTAGTAGGATGTAGTGGGCGTTCAGTAGGATGTAGTGAGCGTTCAGTAGGATGTAGTGAGCGTTCAGTAGGATGTAGTGAGCGTTCAGTAGGATGTAGTGAGCGTTCAGTAGGATGTAGTGAGCGTTCAGTAGGATGTAGTGGGCGTTCAGTAGGATGTAATGGACGTTCAGTAGGATGTAGTGGGCGTTCAGTAGGATGTAGTGGGCGTTCAGTAGGATGTAGTGGGCGTTCAGTAGGATGTAGTGAGCGTTCAGTAGGATGTAGTGGGCGTTCAGTAGGATGTAGTGGGCGTTCAGTAGGATGTAGTCGGCGTTCAGTAGGATGTAGTGGGCGTTCAGTAGGATGTAGGCGTTTAGTAGGATGTAGTGGGCGTTCAGTAGGATGTAGTGGGCGTTCAGTAGGATGTAGTGGGCGTTCAGTAGGATGTAGTGGGCGTTCAGTAGGATGTAGTGGGCGTTCAGTAGGATGTAGTGGGCGTTCAGTAGGATGTAGTGGGCGTTCAGTAGGATGTAGTGGGCGTTCAGTAGGATGTAATGGACGTTCAGTAGGATGTAGTGGGCGTTCAGTAGGATGTAGTGGGCGTTCAGTAGGATGTAGTGGGCGTTCAGTAGGATGTAGTGGGCGTTCAGTAGGATGTAATGGACGTTCAGTAGGATGTAGTGAGCGTTCAGTAGGATGTAGTGGGCGTTCAGTAGGATGTAGTGGGCGTTCAGTAGGATGTAGTGGGCGTTCAGTAGGATGTAGTGGGCGTTCAGTAGGATGTAGTGAGCGTTCAGTAGGATGTAGTGAGCGTTCAGTAGGATGTAGTGAGCGTTCAGTAGGATGTAGTGGGCGTTCAGGAGGATGTAGTGGGCGTTCAGGAGGATGTAGTGGGCGTTCAGGAGGATGTAGTGGGCGTTCAGTAGGATGTAGTGGGCGTTCAGTAGGATGTAGTGGGCGTTCAGTAGGATGTAGTGAGCGTTCAGTAGGATGTAATGGACGTTCAGTAGGATGTAGTGAGCGTTCAGTAGGATGTAGTGAGCGTTCAGTAGGATGTAGTGAGCGTTTAGTAGGATGTAATGGACGTTCAGTAGGATGTAGTAGATGTTCAGTAGGATGTAGTGGGCGTTCAGTAGGATGTAGTAGATGTTCAGTAGGATGTAGTGGGCGTTCAGTAGGATGTAGTGAGCGTTCAGTAGGATTTAGTGGGCGTTCAGTAGGATGTAGTGGGCGTTCAGTAGGATGTAGGCGTTTAGTAGGATGTAGTGGGCGTTCAGTAGGATGTAGTGAGCGTTCAGTAGGATGTAGTGAGCGTTCAGTAGGATGTAGTGAGCGTTCAGTAGGATGTAGTGAGCGTTCAGTAGGATGTAGTGAGCGTTCAGTAGGATGTAGTGGGCGTTCAGTAGATTGTAATGGACGTTCAGTAGGATGTAGTGGGCGTTCAGTAGGATGTAGTGGGCGTTCAGTAGGATGTAGTGAGCTTTCAGTAGGATGTAGTGGGCGTTCAGTAGGATGTAGTGAGCGTTCAGTAGGATGTAGTGGGCGTTCAGTAGGATGTAGTGGGCGTTCAGTAGGATGTAGTGGGCGTTCAGTAGGATGTAGGCGTTTAGTAGGATGTAGTGGGCGTTCAGTAGGATGTAGTGGGCGTTCAGTAGGATGTAGTGGGCGTTCAGTAGGATGTAGTGGGCGTTCAGTAGGATGTAGTGGGCGTTCAGTAGGATGTAGTGGGCGTTCAGTAGGATGTAGTGGGCGTTCAGTAGGATGTAGTGGGCGTTCAGTAGGATGTAATGGACGTTCAGTAGGATGTAGTGGGCGTTCAGTAGGATGTAGTGGGCGTTCAGTAGGATGTAGTGGGCGTTCAGTAGGATGTAGTGGGCGTTCAGTAGGATGTAGTGGGCGTTCAGTAGGATGTAATGGACGTTCAGTAGGATGTAGTGGGCGTTCAGTAGGATGTAGTGGGCGTTCAGTAGGATGTAGTGGGCGTTCAGTAGGATGTAGTGGGCGTTCAGTAGGATGTAATGGACGTTCAGTAGGATGTAGTGGGCGTTCAGTAGGATGTAGTGGGCGTTCAGTAGGATGTAGTGGGCGTTCAGTAGGATGTAGTGAGCGTTCAGTAGGATGTAGTGAGCGTTCAGTAGGATGTAGTGAGCGTTCAGTAGGATGTAGTGAGCGTTCAGTAGGATGTAGTGGGCGTTCAGTAGGATGTAGTGGGCGTTCAGTAGGATGTAGTGAGCGTTCAGTAGGATGTAGTGGGCGTTCAGTAGGATGTAGTGGGCGTTCAGTAGGATGTAGTGGGCGTTCAGTAGGATGTAGTGGGCGTTCAGTAGGATGTAGTGGGCGTTCAGTAGGATGTAGTGGGCGTTCAGTAGGATGTAGTGGGCGTTCAGTAGGATGTAGTGAGCGTTCAGTAGGATGTAGTGAGCGTTCAGTAGGATGTAGTGGGCGTTCAGTAGGATGTAATGGAAGTTCAGTAGGATGTAGTGGGCGTTCAGTAGGATGTAGTGGGCGTTCAGTAGGATGTAGTGGGCGTTCAGTAGGATGTAGTGGGCGTTCAGTAGGATGTAGTGAGCGTTCAGTAGGATGTAATGGACGTTCAGTAGGATGTAGTGAGCGTTCAGTAGGATGTAGTGGGGTTCAGTAGGATGTAGTGGGCGTTCAGTAGGATGTAGTGGGCGTTCAGTAGGATGTAGTGGGCGTTCAGTAGGATGTAGTGGGCGTTCAGTAGGATGTAGTGGGCGTTCAGTAGGATGTAGTGAGCGTTCAGTAGGATGTAGTGGGCGTTCAGTAGGATGTAGTGAGCGTTCAGTAGGATGTAGTGGGCGTTCAGTAGGATGTAGTGAGCGTTCAGTAGGATGTAGTGGGCGTTCAGTAGGATGTAGTGAGCGTTCAGTAGGATGTAGTGAGCGTTCAGTAGGATGTAGTGGGCGTTCAGTAGGATGTAGTGGGCGTTCAGTAGGATGTAGTGGGCGTTCAGTAGGATGTAGTGGGCGTTCAGTAGGATGTAGTGGGCGTTCAGTAGGATGTAGTGGGCGTTTAGTAGGATGTAGTGGGCGTTCAGTAGGATGTAGTGAGCGTTCAGTAGGATGTAGTGGGCGTTCAGTAGGATGTAGTGAGAGTTCAGTAGGATGTAGTGAGCGTTCAGTAGGATGTAGTGGGCGTTCAGTAGGATGTAGTGGGCGTTCAGTAGGATGTAGTGAGCGTTCAGTAGGATGTAGTGGGCGTTCAGTAGGATGTAGTGGGCGTTCAGTAGGATGTAGTGGGCGTTCAGTAGGATGTAGTGGGCGTTCAGTAGGATGTAGTGGGCGTTCAGTAGGATGTAGTGGGCGTTCAGTAGGATGTAGTGGGCGTTCAGTAGGATGTAGTGAGCGTTCAGTAGGATGTAGTGAGCGTTCAGTAGGATGTAGTGGGCGTTCAGTAGGATGTAATGGAAGTTCAGTAGGATGTAGTGGGCGTTCAGTAGGATGTAGTGGGCGTTCAGTAGGATGTAGTGGGCGTTCAGTAGGATGTAGTGGGCGTTCAGTAGGATGTAGTGAGCGTTCAGTAGGATGTAATGGACGTTCAGTAGGATGTAGTGAGCGTTCAGTAGGATGTAGTGGGGTTCAGTAGGATGTAGTGGGCGTTCAGTAGGATGTAGTGGGCGTTCAGTAGGATGTAGTGGGCGTTCAGTAGGATGTAGTGGGCGTTCAGTAGGATGTAGTGGGCGTTCAGTAGGATGTAGTGAGCGTTCAGTAGGATGTAGTGGGCGTTCAGTAGGATGTAGTGAGCGTTCAGTAGGATGTAGTGGGCGTTCAGTAGGATGTAGTGAGCGTTCAGTAGGATGTAGTGGGCGTTCAGTAGGATGTAGTGAGCGTTCAGTAGGATGTAGTGAGCGTTCAGTAGGATGTAGTGGGCGTTCAGTAGGATGTAGTGGGCGTTCAGTAGGATGTAGTGGGCGTTCAGTAGGATGTAGTGGGCGTTCAGTAGGATGTAGTGGGCGTTCAGTAGGATGCAGTGGGCGTTCAGTAGGATGTAGTAGATGTTCAGTAGGATGTAGTGGGCGTTCAGTAGGATGTAGTCGGCGTTCAGTAGGATGTAGTGAGCGTTCAGTAGGATGTAGTGGGCGTTCAGTAAGATGTAGTGGGCGTTCAGTAGGATGTAGTGGGCGTTCAGTAGGATGTAGTGAGCGTTCAGTAGGATTTAGGCGTTCAGTAGGATGTAGTGAGCGTTCAGTAGGATGTAGTGGGCGTTCAGTAGGATGTAGTGGGCGTTCAGTAGGATGTAGTGGGCGTTCAGTAGGATGTAGTGAGCGTTCAGTAGGATTTAGGCGTTCAGTAGGATGTAGTGGGCGTTCAGTAGGATGTAGTGAGCGTTCAGTAGGATGTAGTGGGCGTTCAGTAGGATGTAGTGAGCGTTCAGTAGGATGTAGTGGGCGTTCAGTAGGATGTAGTGGGCGTTCAGTGAGATTTAGGCGTTTTTCGCCAGATCGCGTCTGTCCTCCCAGATTTCTATTTGAGGTGATATTGGACACATGACAGATAACGAGGAGTGTATGGCGTCACATGACCACCGGTCCCGTATAACGGGATAAATTCATCATTCCGCTACATGTCACTCATCCCTGTTCCCAGGTAAAAGGCGGGATCCTCTGGTGATTAATACGGCGCCGGGTGACTGGAGGTGGGACATTGCGGGTCTAGGGTCAGGTAACCGCTCTATCAGGTTGTCGGCCGTAGGTGTCGGGCTGAGTCACGCTGACGCGGAAATACAACTGGGCGTTTTCTTAAGCTCCGTCTCCCTGGTAACCGAGTGCTGACGTCACCCCTGTCACGCGTACACTATATTTGTAGACAGGAGGCGCCGTGCCGCACGTCCCATACAAACCGGTCCTTGGTACGTCCCATACAAACTGGTCCTTGGTACGCCCATCTAGCTTTACGGCTAATCAAAAACATGCCGGCATTCTGTGACGTCAGAGCGCAGGGAACTTTGGGAGTTGTAGTTCTGGCACTGTTACTGCGGCTGCAGGCCCTTTACTGAGCCGCGACTTCTGCAGTCGCCCCTCCCGTTTGTTACCGTTACCAGGTGAGAGGGGCGGGAGCGGGCCGGTTCTCTCCAACACCCCGAACTCTTACATGTTAACCTGAGAAGGTCACTATGGACGCTAGCGTAACCTTGGTGACGCGTGAGGCCCCGCCCCGTGACGACAGGTGATGGCGCTATAGAGCGGAAGGCGCGTACTCATTGACAGCAGAACCGGAGAGAAACCCGGACTGGTGAGTGGAGGAGGGGCGGCTGTAGTAAGACATCTGTCCAACCGGGGCCACCGTGTGTATACAGATATCTCCGGTATATAGAGGGAGGGCTCCTCTGTGTGTATACATATCACCGGTATATAGAGGGGGGGGCTCCTCTGTGTGTATACATATCACCGGTATATAGAGGGGGGGGGCTCCTCTGTGTGTATACATATCACCGGTATATAGAGGGGGGGGGGGCTCCTCTGTGTGTATACATATCTCCGGTATATAGAGGGGGGGCTCCTCTGTGTGTATACATATCACCGGTATATAGAGGGGGGGCTCCTCTGTGTGTATACATATCACCGGTATATAGAGGGGGGGGCTCCTCTGTGTGTATACATATCACCGGTATATAGAGGGGGGGGGGCTCCTCTGTGTGTATACATATCACCGGTATATAGAGGGGGGGCTCCTCTGTGTGTATACATATCACCGGTATATAGAGGGGGGGGCTCCTCTGTGTGTATACATATCACCGGTATATAGAGGGGGGGGGGGGCTCCTCTGTGTGTATACATATCACCGGTATATAGAGCGGGGGGGGGGCTCCTCTGTGTGTATACATATCACCGGTATATAGAGCGGGGGGGGGGCTCCTCTGTGTGTATACATATCACCGGTATATAGAGCGGGGGGGGGGCTCCTCTGTGTGTATACATATCACCGGTATATAGAGGGGAGGGCTCCTCTGTGTGTATACATATCACCGGTATATAGAGGGGGGGGGGGGCTCCTCTGTGTGTATACATATCACCGGTATATAGAGCGGGGGGGGGGCTCCTCTGTGTGTATACATATCACCGGTATATAGAGCGGGGGGGGGGCTCCTCTGTGTGTATACATATCACCGGTATATAGAGCGGGGGGGGGGCTCCTCTGTGTGTATACATATCACCGGTATATAGAGGGGGGGGGGGCTCCTCTGTGTGTATACATATCACCGGTATATAGAGGGGAGGGCTCCTCTGTGTGTATACATATCACCGGTATATAGAGGGGGGGCTCCTCTGTGTGTATACATATCACCGGTATATAGAGGGGGGGGGGCTCCTCTGTGTGTATACATATCCCCGGTATATAGAGGGGGGGGCTCCTCTGTGTGTATACATATCACCGGTATATAGAGGGGAGGGCTCCTCTGTGTGTATACATATCACCGGTATATAGAGGGGGGGGGGCTCCTCTGTGTGTATACATATCACCGGTATATAGAGGGGGGGGCTCCTCTGTGTGTATACATATCACCGGTATATAGAGGGAGGGCTCCTCTGTGTGTATACATATCCCCGGTATATAGAGGGGGGGCTCCTCTGTGTGTATACATATCACCGGTATATAGAGGGGGGGGGGGCTCCTCTGTGTGTATACATATCACCGGTATATAGAGGGGGGGGGGCTCCTCTGTGTGTATACATATCACCGGTATATAGAGGGGGGGGGGGGCTCCTCTGTGTGTATACATATCACCGGTATATAGAGGGGGGGGGGGCTCCTCTGTGTGTATACATATCACCGGTATATAGAGGGGGGGGGGGCTCCTCTGTGTGTGTGTATACATATCACCGGTATATAGAGGGGGGGGCTCCTCTGTGTGTATACATATCCCCGGTATATAGAGGGGGGGGCTCCTCTGTGTGTATACATATCACCGGTATATAGAGGGGGGGCTCCTCTGTGTGTATACATATCACCGGTATATAGAGGGGGGGGGCTCCTCTGTGTGTATACATATCACCGGTATATAGAGGGGGGGGGCTCCTCTGTGTGTATACATATCACCGGTATATAGAGGGGGGGGGCTCCTCTGTGTGTATACATATCACCGGTATATAGAGGGGGGGGGCTCCTCTGTGTGTATACATATCACCGGTATATAGAGGGGGGGGGCTCCTCTGTGTGTATACATATCACCGGTATATAGAGGGGGGGGGCTCCTCTGTGTGTATACATATCACCGGTATATAGAGGGGGGGGGCTCCTCTGTGTGTATACATATCACCGGTATATAGAGGGGGGGGGGCTCCTCTGTGTGTGTGTATACATATCACCGGTATATAGAGGGGGGGGCTCCTCTGTGTGTATACATATCTCCGGTATATAGAGGGAGGGCTCCTCTGTGTGTATACATATCACCGGTATATAGAGGGGGGGGCTCCTCTGTGTGTATACATATCCCCGGTATATAGAGGGGAGGGCTCCTCTGTGTGTATACCTATCACCTGTATATAGAGCGGGGGGGGGGCTCCTCTGTGTGTATACATATCACCGGTATATAGAGGGGGGGGCTCCTCTGTGTGTATACATATCACCGGTATATAGAGGGGGGGGCTCCTCTGTGTGTATACATATCACCTGTATATAGAGGGGGGGGGGGGCTCCTCTGTGTGTATACATATCACCGGTATATAGAGGGGGGGCTCCTCTGTGTGTATACATATCACCGGTATATAGAGGGGGGGCTCCTCTGTGTGTATACATATCACCGGTATATAGAGGGGGGGGCTCCTCTGTGTGTATACATATCCCCGGTATATAGAGGGGGGGGCTCCTCTGTGTGTATACATATCCCCGGTATATAGAGGGGGGGGCTCCTCTGTGTGTATACATATCACCGGTATATAGAGGGGGGGGCTCCTCTGTGTGTATACATATCACCGGTATATAGAGGGGGGGGCTCCTCTGTGTGTATACATATCACCTGTATATAGAGGGGAGGGCTCCTCTGTGTGTATACATATCACCGGTATATAGAGGGGGGGGCTCCTCTGTGTGTATACATATCACCTGTATATAGAGGGGGGGCTCCTCTGTGTGTATACAGATATCACCGGTATATAGAGGGGGGGGGCTCCTCTGTGTGTATACCTATCACCTGTATATAGAGCGGGGGGGCTCCTCTGTGTGTATACATATCACCGGTATATAGAGTGGGGGGCTCCTCTGTGTGTATACATATCACCTGTATATAGAGCGGGGGGGGGGCTCCTCTGTGTGTATACATATCACCGGTATATAGAGCGGGGGGGGGCTCCTCTGTGTGTATACATATCACCGGTATATAGAGTGGGGGGCTCCTCTGTGTGTATACATATCACCTGTATATAGAGCGGGGGGGGGGCTCCTCTGTGTGTATACATATCACCGGTATATAGAGCGGGGGGGGGGGCTCCTCTGCGTGTACTATAAGGACATTATACTGTGTGGGGGCAGCTATGGGGGCATTATACTGTGTGGAGGACAGTTATGGGGACATTATACTGTGTGGGGGCAGCTATGGGGACATTATACTGTGTGGGGGCAGCTATGGGGACATTATACTGTGTGGAGGCAGCTATGGGGACATTATACTGTGTGGGGGCAGCTATGGGGGCATTATACTGTGTGGAGGCAGCTATGGGGGCATTATACTGTGTGGGGGCAGCTATGGGGACATTATACTGTGTGGAGGCAGCTATGGGGACATTATACTGTGTGGGGGCAGCTATGGGGACATTATACTGTGTGGAGGCAGCTATGGGGACATTATACTGTGTGGGGGCAGCTATGGGGGCATTATACTGTGTGGGGGCAGCTATGGGGACATTATACTGTGTGGGGGCAGCTATGGGGACATTATACTGTGTGGAGGCAGCTATGGGGGCATTATACTGTGTGGAGGCAGCTATGGGGACATTATACTGTGTGGAGGCAGTTATGGGGGCATTATACTGTGTGGAGGCAGCTATGGGGACATTATACTATGTGGGGGCAGCTATGGGGACATTATACTGTGTGGAGGCAGCTATGGGGGCATTATACTGTGTGGAGGCAGCTATGGGGACATTATACTGTGTGGAGGCAGCTATGGGGACATTATACTGTGTGGAGGCAGCTATGGGGGCATTATACTGTGTGGAGGCAGCTATGGGGACATTATACTGTGTGGAGGCAGCTATGGGGACATTATACTGTGTGGAGGCAGCTATGGGGGAATTATACTGTGTGGGGGCAGCTATGGGGGCATTATACTGTGTGGGGGCAGCTATGGGGGCATTATACTGTGTGGGGGCAGCTATGGGGGCATTATACTGTGTGGGGGCAGCTATGGGGGCATTATACTGTGTGGGGGCAGCTATGGGGGCATTATACTGTGTGGGGGCAGCTATGGGGAGCATTATACTGTGTGGGGGCAGCTATGGGGGCATTATACTGTGTGGAGGCAGCTATGGGGACATTATTCTGTGTGTGGGGGCAGTGTCGGGGTATATTATAGTGTGGGGGGGGGCAGTGTCGGGGTATATTATAGTGTGGGGGGGGGGCAGTGTCGGGGTATATTATAGTGTGGGGGGGGGGCAGTGTCGGGGTATATTATAGTGTGGGGGGGGGGCAGTGTCGGGGTATATTATAGTGTGGGGGGGGGGCAGTGTCGGGGTATATTATAGTGTGGGGGGGGGGCAGTGTCGGGGTGTATTATAGTGTGGGGGGGGGGCAGTGTCGGGGTATATTATAGTGTGGGGGGGGGCAGTGTCGGGGTATATTATAGTGTGTGGGGGGGGCAGTGTCGGGGTATATTATAGTGTGGGGGGGGGCAGTGTCGGGGTATATTATAGTGTGGGGGGGGGGGCAGTGTCGGGGTATATTATAGTGTGGGGGGGGGGGCAGTGTCGGGGTATATTATAGTGTGGGGGGGGGGGCAGTGTCGGGGTATATTATAGTGTGGGGGGGCAGTGTCGGGGTATATTATAGTGTGGGGGGGGGGGGCAGTGTCGGGGTATATTATAGTGTGGGGGGGGGGGCAGTGTCGGGGTATATTATAGTGTGGGGGGGGGGGCAGTGTCGGGGTATATTATAGTGTGGGGGGGGGGCAGTGTCGGGGTATATTATAGTGTGGGGGGGGGGGGGCAGTGTCGGGGTATATTATAGTGTGGGGGGGCAGTGTCGGGGTATATTATAGTGTGGGGGGGCAGTGTCGGGGTATATTATAGTGTGGGGGGGCAGTGTCGGGGTATATTATAGTGTGGGGGGGCAGTGTCGGGGTATATTATAGTGTGGGGGGGGCAGTGTCGGGGTATATTATAGTGTCGGGGTATATTATGCAGTGTCGGGGGGTATTAGTGTGGGGGGGCAGTGTCGGGGTATATTATAGTGTGGGGGGGCAGTGTCGGGGTATATTATAGTGTGGGGGGGCAGTGTCGGGGTATATTATAGTGTGGGGGGGCAGTGTCGGGGTATATTATAGTGTGGGGGGGGGGGGCAGTGTCGGGGTATATTATAGTGTGGGGGGGGGGGCAGTGTCGGGGTATATTATAGTGTGGGGGGGGGGCAGTGTCGGGGTATATTATAGTGTGGGGGGGGGGCAGTGTCGGGGTATATTATAGTTGGGGGGGGGGCAGTGTCGGGGTATATTATAGTGTGGGGGGGGGGGGCAGTGTCGGGGTATATTATAGTGTGGGGGGGGCAGTGTCGGGGTATATTATAGTGTGGGGGGGGCAGTGTCGGGGTATATTATAGTGTGGGGGGGGGCAGTGTCGGGGTATATTATAGTGTGGGGGGGGGGCAGTGTCGGGGTATATTATAGTGTGGGGGGGCAGTGTCGGGGTATATTATAGTGTGGGGGGGGGGGGCAGTGTCGGGGTATATTATAGTGTGGGGGGGGGGGCAGTGTCGGGGTATATTATAGTGTGGGGGGGCAGTGTCGGGGTATATTATAGTGTGGGGGGGGGGGCAGTGTCGGGGTATATTATAGTGTGGGGGGGGGGCAGTGTCGGGGTATATTATAGTGTGGGGGGGGGGCAGTGTCGGGGTATATTATAGTGTGGGGGGGCAGTGTCGGGGTATATTATAGTGTGGGGGGGGGCAGTGTCGGGGTATATTATAGTGTGGGGGGGCAGTGTCGGGGTATATTATAGTGTGGGGGGGGCAGTGTCGGGGTATATTATAGTGTGGGGGGGGCAGTGTCGGGGTATATTATAGTGTGGGGGGGGCAGTGTCGGGGTATATTATAGTGTGGGGGGGCAGTGTCGGGGTATATTATAGTGTGGGGGGGGGCAGTGTCGGGGTATATTATAGTGTCGGGGTATATTATGCAGTGTCGGGGGGTATTAGTGTGGGGGGGCAGTGTCGGGGTATATTATAGTGTGGGGGGGCAGTGTCGGGGTATATTATAGTGTGGGGGGGGGCAGTGTCGGGGTATATTATAGTGTCGGGGTATATTATGCAGTGTCGGGGGGTATTAGTGTGGGGGGGCAGTGTCGGGGCATATTATGCAGTGTGGGGGGGCAGTGTCGGGGTATGTTATGCAGTGTCGGGGTTAGGGATGCACGGTGCATCGAAACTTCGATACTGTTTCGATACTTTGCATCCCTAAACGGTTCGATACCGCTATTTCCTGTATTTCGATACTTCGCTGCGCAGCCGCACAGCTCAGTATAGTAATACATGAATGTATGGGAGCGCGGCTGCGGCTGTGTAATTCAGCCACAGCCCCGCTCCGGAGTCCTGATAACATGTGCGCACGGTCAGGATGATGCGATGTGGCCAGCGCTGTACTTATTAGCGGCGGCACTGGAGACAGAACATGGCGGGCGCGCTGCAAAACACCCCCATGTTCTGTCCTCCGTGCCTGAACCGCCGCTCATTAGTGCAGCGCCGGCCGCTTCTCCTCATGCTGACCGCGCGCGCACTTCCTGTCAGGAGCGGGGCAATGGCTGTATTACACAGCCCCGCTCTATAACGGCGGAGATCAGAGAAACCTCTCATCTCCGCCGTTATTCCCCTGAATGCTGCGATCACAGCTGACTGCAGCATTCAGGAGAAAATGAGAAGGGGGGATACCCCTGGATCGCGTCACAGGGAATTCCTGTGATGCGATCGAGGGCCATACCATATATGGGCAGACAGCCCAGGATCTATTGACGGACACCAGGGCTGTCTTACCATATTTCATGTTGTTAGGACATACCCAAGTATGTCCTAACAACTGCCTGTGTATTATCCGTCCACAGGCTGATGTACTGGCACAGATCTGATATATGTCTGTGTGTTATCTGTCCACAGGCTGATGTACTGGCACAGATCTGATATATGTCTGTGTATTATCCGTCCACAGGCTGATGTACTGGGATATATCTGATATATGTCTGTGTGTTATCTGTCCACAGGGTAATGTACTGGCACATATCTGATATATGTCTGTGTGTTATCTGTCCACAGGGTAATGTACTGGGATATATCTGATATATGTCTGTGTGTTATCTGTCCACAGGGTAATGTACTGGTATATATCTGATATATGTCTGTGTGTTATCTGTCCACAGGGTAATATACTGGCACATATCTGATATATGTCTGTGTGTTATCTGTCCACAGGCTGATGTACTGGGATATATCTGATATATGTCTGTGTGTTATCTGTCCACAGGGTAATATACTGGCACATATCTGATATATGTCTGTGTGTTATCTGTCCACAGGCTGATGTACTGGGATATATCTGATATATGTCTGTGTATTATCTGTCCACAGGGTGATGTACTGGGATATATCTGATATATGTCTGTGTGCTATCTGTCCACAGGCTGATGTACTGGGATATATCTGATATATGTCTGTGTGTTATCCGTCCACAGGCTGATGTACTGGGATATATCTGATATATGTCTGTGTGTTATCTGTCCACAGGCTGATGTACTGGGATATATCTGATATATGTCTGTGTGTTATCTGTCCACAGGCTGATGTACTGGTATATATCTGATATATGTCTGTGTGTTATCTGTCCACAGGGTAATGTACTGGGATATATCTGATATATGTCTGTGTATTATCTGTCCACAGGGTGATGTACTGGGATATATCTGATATATGTCTGTGTGTTATCTGTCCACAGGGTAATGTACTGGCACATATCTGATATATGTCTGTGTATTATCTGTCCACAGGCTGATGTACTGGTATATATCTGATATATGTCTGTGTGTTATCTGTCCACAGGCTGATGTACTGGCACATATCTGATATATGTCTGTGTATTATCTGTCCACAGGCTGATGTACTGGGATATATCTGATATATGTCTGTATTATCTGTCCACAGGCTGATGTACTGGGATATATCTGATATATGTCTGTGTGTTATCCGTCCACAGGGTAATGTACTGGGATATATCTGATATATGTCTGTGTATTATCTGTCCACAGGCTGATGTACTGGGATATATCTGATATATGTCTGTGTGTTATCCGTCCACAGGGTAATGTACTGGGATATATCTGATATATGTCTGTGTACTATCTGTCCACAGGCTGATGTACTGGGATATATCTGATATATGTCTGTGTATTATCTGTCCACAGGGTGATGTACTGGGATATATCTGATATATGTCTGTGTGTTATCTGTCCACAGGGTAATGTACTGGGATATATCTGATATATGTCTGTGTGTTATCTGTCCACAGGCTGATGTACTGGGATATATCTGATATATGTCTGTGTGTTATCTGTCCACAGGCTGATGTACTGGGATATATCTGATATATGTCTGTGTGTTATCCGTCCACAGGCTGATGTACTGGGATATATCTGATATATGTCTGTGTGTTATCCGTCCACAGGGTAATGTACTGGCACATATCTGATATATGTCTGTGTGTTATCTGTCCACAGGGTAATGTACTGGCACATATCTGATATATGTCTGTGTGTTATCTGTCCACAGGCTGATGTACTGGTATATCTGATATATGTCTGTGTGTTATCTGTCCACAGGGTAATGTACTGGGATATATCTGATATATGTCTGTGTGTTATCCGTCCACAGGCTGATGTACTGGGATATATCTGATATATGTCTGTGTGTTATCTGTCCACAGGCTGATGTACTGGCACATATCTGATATATGTCTGTGTGTTATCTGTCCACAGGGTGATGTACTGGGATATATCTGATATATGTCTGTGTGTTATCTGTCCACAGGCTGATGTACTGGGATATATCTGATATATGTCTGTGTATTATCTGTCCACAGGCTGATGTACTGGGATATATCTGATATATGTCTGTGTGCTATCCGTCCACAGGCTGATGTACTGGGATATATCTGATATATGTCTGTGTGTTATCCGTCCACAGGGTAATGTACTGGCACATATCTGATATATGTCTGTGTATTATCTGTCCACAGGCTGATGTACTGGGATATATCTGATATATGTCTGTGTGTTATCCGTCCACAGGGTAATGTACTGGGATATATCTGATATATGTCTGTGTATTATCTGTCCACAGGCTGATGTACTGGGATATATCTGATATATGTCTGTGTGTTATCTGTCCACAGGGTAATGTACTGGGATATATCTGATATATGTCTGTATTATCTGTCCACAGGGTAATGTACTGGGATATATCTGATATATGTCTGTGTGTTATATGTCCACAGGCTGATGTACTGGGATATATCTGATATATGTCTGTGTATTATCTGTCCACAGGCTGATGTACTGGTATATATCTGATATATGTCTGTGTATTATCTGTCCACAGGCTGATGTACTGGGATATATCTGATATATGTCTGTGTGTTATCTGTCCACAGGGTAATGTACTGGGATATATCTGATATATGTCTGTGTATTATCCGTCCACAGGCTGATGTACTGGTATATATCTGATATATGTCTGTGTGTTATCTGTCCACAGGCTGATGTACTGGGATATATCTGATATATGTCTGTGTGTTATCCGTCCACAGGCTGATGTACTGGGATATATCTGATATATGTCTGTGTGTTATCTGTCCACAGGCTGATGTACTGGGATATATCTGATATATGTCTGTGTGTTATCTGTCCACAGGCTGATGTACTGGGATATATCTGATATATGTCTGTGTATTATCTGTCCACAGGCTGATGTACTGGGATATATCTGATATATGTCTGTGTATTATCTGTCCACAGGCTGATGTACTGGGATATATCTGATATATGTCTGTGTGTTATCTGTCCACAGGGTGATGTACTGGGATATATCTGATATATGTCTGTGTGTTATCTGTCCACAGGCTGATGTACTGGGATATATCTGATATATGTCTGTGTGTTATCTGTCCACAGGGTAATATACTGGCACATATCTGATATATGTCTGTGTGTTATCTGTCCACAGGCTGATGTACTGGGATATATCTGATATATGTCTGTGTGTTATCTGTCCACAGGGTGATGTACTGGGATATATCTGATATATGTCTGTGTGTTATCTGTCCACAGGCTGATGTACTGGGATATATCTGATATATGTCTGTGTGTTATCTGTCCACAGGGTAATATACTGGCACATATCTGATATATGTCTGTGTGTTATCTGTCCACAGGGTAATGTACTGGGATATATCTGATATATGTCTGTGTGTTATCTGTCCACAGGGTGATGTACTGGCACATATCTGATATATGTCTGTGTGTTATCTGTCCACAGGCTGATGTACTGGGATATATCTGATATATGTCTGTGTGTTATCTGTCCACAGGGTAATGTACTGGGATATATCTGATATATGTCTGTGTGTTATCTGTCCACAGGGTGATGTACTGGCACATATCTGATATATGTCTGTGTTATCTGTCCACAGGCTGATGTACTGGGATATATCTGATATATGTCTGTGTATTATCCGTCCACAGGCTGATGTACTGGGATATATCTGATATATGTCTGTGTATTATCTGTCCACAGGGTAATGTACTGGGATATATCTGATATATGTCTGTGTGTTATCTGTCCACAGGCTGATGTACTGGGATATATCTGATATATGTCTGTGTATTATCTGTCCACAGGGTAATGTACTGGGATATATCTGATATATGTCTGTGTGTTATCTGTCCACAGGGTAATGTACTGGGATATATCTGATATATGTCTGTGTGTTATCTGTCCACAGGCTGATGTACTGGGATATATCTGATATATGTCTGTGTGTTATCTGTCCACAGGCTGATGTACTGGGATATATCTGATATATGTCTGTGTATTATCTGTCCACAGGCTGATGTACTGGGATATATCTGATATATGTCTGTGTATTATCTGTCCACAGGCTGATGTACTGGGATATATCTGATATATGTCTGTGTGCTATCTGTCCACAGGCTGATGTACTGGGATATATCTGATATATGTCTGTGTGTTATCCGTCCACAGGCTGATGTACTGGGATATATCTGATATATGTCTGTGTGCTATCTGTCCACAGGGTAATGTACTGGGATATATCTGATATATGTCTGTGTGTTATCTGTCCACAGGCTGATGTACTGGGATATATCTGATATATGTCTGTGTGTTATCTGTCCACAGGCTGATGTACTGGGATATATCTGATATATGTCTGTGTATTATCTGTCCACAGGGTGATGTACTGGGATATATCTGATATATGTCTGTGTGTTATCTGTCCACAGGCTGATGTACTGGGATATATCTGATATATGTCTGTGTATTATCTGTCCACAGGGTAATGTACTGGGATATATCTGATATATGTCTGTGTGTTATCTGTCCACAGGGTAATGTACTGGGATATATCTGATATATGTCTGTGTGTTATCTGTCCACAGGCTGATGTACTGGGATATATCTGATATATGTCTGTGTATTATCTGTCCACAGGCTGATGTACTGGGATATATCTGATATATGTCTGTGTATTATCTGTCCACAGGCTGATGTACTGGGATATATCTGATATATGTCTGTGTGCTATCTGTCCACAGGCTGATGTACTGGGATATATCTGATATATGTCTGTGTGTTATCCGTCCACAGGCTGATGTACTGGGATATATCTGATATATGTCTGTGTGTTATCTGTCCACAGGGTAATGTACTGGGATATATCTGATATATGTCTGTGTGTTATCTGTCCACAGGCTGATGTACTGGGATATATCTGATATATGTCTGTGTGTTATCTGTCCACAGGGTAATGTACTGGCACATATCTGATATATGTCTGTGTGTTATCTGTCCACAGGCTGATGTACTGGGATATATCTGATATATGTCTGTGTGCTATCTGTCCACAGGCTGATGTACTGGGATATATCTGATATATGTCTGTGTGTTATCTGTCCACAGGGTAATGTACTGGCACATATCTGATATATGTCTGTGTGTTATCCGTCCACAGGCTGATGTACTGGTATATATCTGATATATGTCTGTGTGTTATCTGTCCACAGGCTGATGTACTGGGATATATCTGATATATGTCTGTGTATTATCCGTCCACAGGCTGATGTACTGGGATATATCTGATATATGTCTGTGTGTTATCTGTCCACAGGCTGATGTACTGGGATATATCTGATATATGTCTGTGTGTTATCCGTCCACAGGCTGATGTACTGGTATATATCTGATATATGTCTGTGTGCTATCTGTCCACAGGCTGATGTACTGGGATATATCTGATATATGTCTGTGTGTTATCCGTCCACAGGCTGATGTACTGGGATATATCTGATATATGTCTGTGTACTATCTGTCCACAGGCTGATGTACTGGGATATATCTGATATATGTCTGTGTGTTATCCGTCCACAGGCTGATGTACTGGGATATATCTGATATATGTCTGTGTGCTATCTGTCCACAGGCTGATGTACTGGGATATATCTGATATATGTCTGTGTGTTATCTGTCCACAGGGTAATGTACTGGCACATATCTGATATATGTCTGTGTATTATCTGTCCACAGGGTAATGTACTGGGATATATCTGATATATGTCTGTGTGTTATCCGTCCACAGGCTGATGTACTGGTATATATCTGATATATGTCTGTGTGTTATCTGTCCACAGGCTGATGTACTGGGATATATCTGATATATGTCTGTGTATTATCCGTCCACAGGCTGATGTACTGGTATATATCTGATATATGTCTGTGTGTTATCTGTCCACAGGCTGATGTACTGGGATATATCTGATATATGTCTGTGTGTTATCTGTCCACAGGGTAATGTACTGGGATATATCTGATATATGTCTGTGTGTTATCTGTCCACAGGCTGATGTACTGGGATATATCTGATATATGTCTGTGTACTATCTGTCCACAGGCTGATGTACTGGGATATATCTGATATATGTCTGTGTACTATCTGTCCACAGGGTGATGTACTGGGATATATCTGATATATGTCTGTGTGTTATCTGTCCACAGGGTGATGTACTGGGATATATCTGATATATGTCTGTGTGTTATCTGTCCACAGGCTGATGTACTGGGATATATCTGATATATGTCTGTGTATTATCCGTCCACAGGCTGATGTACTGGGATATATCTGATATATGTCTGTGTGTTATCCGTCCACAGGCTGATGTACTGGGATATATCTGATATATGTCTGTGTGTTATCTGTCCACAGGCTGATGTACTGGGATATATCTGATATATGTCTGTGTGCTATCTGTCCACAGGCTGATGTACTGGGATATATCTGATATATGTCTGTGTGTTATCCGTCCACAGGCTGATGTACTGGGATATATCTGATATATGTCTGTGTGCTATCTGTCCACAGGCTGATGTACTGGGATATATCTGATATATGTCTGTGTGTTATCTGTCCACAGGGTGATGTACTGGTATATATCTGATATATGTCTGTGTATTATCTGTCCACAGGGTAATGTACTGGCACATATCTGATATATGTCTGTGTATTATCTGTCCACAGGGTAATGTACTGGGATATATCTGATATATGTCTGTGTGTTATCCGTCCACAGGCTGATGTACTGGTATATATCTGATATATGTCTGTGTATTATCTGTCCACAGGCTGATGTACTGGGATATATCTGATATATGTCTGTGTGTTATCTGTCCACAGGCTGATGTACTGGGATATATCTGATATATGTCTGTGTATTATCCATCCACAGGCTGATGTACTGGGATATATCTGATATATGTCTGTGTGTTATCTGTCCACAGGGTAATGTACTGGCACATATCTGATATATGTCTGTGTGTTATCCGTCCACAGGCTGATGTACTGGTATATATCTGATATATGTCTGTGTATTATCTGTCCACAGGCTGATGTACTGGGATATATCTGATATATGTCTGTGTATTATCCGTCCACAGGCTGATGTACTGGGATATATCTGATATATGTCTGTGTGTTATCTGTCCACAGGGTAATGTACTGGTATATCTGATATATGTCTGTGCTATCCGTCCACAGGCTGATGTACTGGGATATATCTGATATATGTCTGTGTGTTATCCGTCCACAGGCTGATGTACTGGGATATATCTGATATATGTCTGTGTGTTATCTGTCCACAGGCTGATGTACTGGGATATATCTGATATATGTCTGTGTGTTATCTGTCCACAGGCTGATGTACTGGGATATATCTGATATATGTCTGTGTGTTATCTGTCCACAGGCTGATGTACTGGGATATATCTGATATATGTCTGTGTGTTATCCATCCACAGGCTGATGTACTGGGATATATCTGATATATGTCTGTGTGTTATCTGTCCACAGGCTGATGTACTGGGATATATCTGATATATGTCTGTGTGTTATCTGTCCACAGGCTGATGTACTGGGATATATCTGATATATGTCTGTGTGTTATCCGTCCACAGGCTGATGTACTGGTATATATCTGATATATGTCTGTGTGTTATCTGTCCACAGGCTGATGTACTGGGATATATCTGATATATGTCTGTGTGTTATCTGTCCACAGGCTGATGTACTGGGATATATCTGATATATGTCTGTGTGTTATCTGTCCACAGGCTGATGTACTGGGATATATCTGATATATGTCTGTGTGTTATCCATCCACAGGCTGATGTACTGGGATATATCTGATATATGTCTGTGTGTTATCTGTCCACAGGCTGATGTACTGGGATATATCTGATATATGTCTGTGTGTTATCTGTCCACAGGGTAATGTACTGGGATATATCTGATATATGTCTGTGTGTTATCCATCCACAGGCTGATGTACTGGGATATATCTGATATATGTCTGTGTGTTATCTGTCCACAGGGTAATGTACTGGTATATCTGATATATGTCTGTGTGTTATCTGTCCACAGGGTAATGTACTGGGATATATCTGATATATGTCTGTGTGTTATCTGTCCACAGGCTGATGTACTGGGATATATCTGATATATGTCTGTGTGTTATCTGTCCACAGGCTGATGTACTGGGATATATCTGATATATGTCTGTGTGTTATCCATCCACAGGCTGATGTACTGGGATATATCTGATATATGTCTGTGTGTTATCCGTCCACAGGCTGATGTACTGGGATATATCTGATATATGTCTGTGTGTTATCCGTCCACAGGCTGATGTACTGGGATATATCTGATATATGTCAGTACATTAAAGTTTAAAAATAAAGTAAAAACAAAGTAATGTTAAATGTAAAAAATATACACCTTCACCTTTTTTACAATAAACATTAAAATAAGTCTCAATACATAAAATACACACATTCAGTAATGGCGCGCACAACAATTTTTCTGCATCATTTATGATGTGTACGCTGTAAAAAAATGAAATAAACACGGCTTTCATTCACTTATTAATGTGAGGCGCGAGGTGCGATGAATTTACCCTCCATGTGCCTCACATTAATAGTAATTAACCCCATCATGTACCTCGCACATTAACCCATTATGACTGAGAAACATGATGGGATTAATTACTATTAATGTGAGGCGCGTTCAAAATTCATCACACGTCGCGCCTCACATCAGAAAACGGAAGATTTTTTTTTTTTTATTACTGTTGCCAAAAGTATCGAAATTGGTATCGAAATCGCAATACTAAACGAAGTATCGGTATCGAAGTCCAAATTCTGGTATCGTGACATCCCTAGTCGGGGTATGTTATGCAGTGTCGGGGTATGTTATGCAGTGTCGGGGTATATTATAGTGTGGGGGGGGGCAGTGTCGGGGTATGTTATGCAGTGTCGGGGTATATTATAGTGTGGGGGGCAGTGTCGGGGTATATTATAGTGTGGGGGGCAGTGTCGGGGTACATTATAGTGTGGGGGCAGTGTCGGGGTACATTATAGTGTGGGGGGCAGTGTCGGGGTACATTATAGTGTGGGGGGCAGTGTCGGGGTACATTATACACAGCAGGCTCAGGATAAATATTCAGTGGTGTAGCATGCAAAAGGGGGCATGGCCTAAAATGAGTTCATTACTGGTAATCGAGGTCACATGTTCAGTGTCCCCCGGCCCTGCTCTATAGCGCCCTCTATTACCACAATATTGGGTGTTATTTGAGCTGTAAAGTTAAGATTTTATTTATACAATTGTTACTACACAGAAGACCCCGCGGGGGAGCTGATGGGTATATATATTACATGTCATTACTATAGAGATCCTGCGGGGGAGCTGATGGGGATATATATATATTACATGTCATTACTATAGAGATCCTGCGGGGGAGCTGATGGGTATATATTACATGTCATTACTATAGAGATCCTGCGGGGGAGCTGATGGGGATATATATATTACATGTCATTACTATAGAGATCCTGCGGGGGAGCTGATGGGGATATATATTACATGTCATTACTATAGAGATCCTGCGGGGGAGCTGATGGGTATATATATTACATGTCATTACTATAGAGATCCTGCGGGGGAGCTGATGGGGATATATATATATTACATGTCATTACTATAGAGATCCTGCGGGGGAGCTGATGGGGATATATATATATTACATGTCATTACTATAGAGATCCTGCGGGGGAGCTGATGGGTATATATATATTACATGTCATTACTATAGAGATCCTGCGGGGGAGCTGATGGGTATATATATATTACATGTCATTACTATAGAGATCCTGCGGGGGAGCTGATGGGTATATATATATTACATGTCATTACTATAGAGATCCTGCGGGGGAGCTGATGGGGATATATATTACATGTCATTACTATAGAGATCCTGCGGGGGAGCTGATGGGTATATATATATATATATATTACATGTCATTACTATAGAGATCCTGCGGGGGAGCTGATGGGTATATATATTACATGTCATTACTATAGAGATCCCGCGGGGGAGCTGATGGGTATATATTACATGTCATTACTATAGAGATCCTGCGGGGGAGCTGATGGGTATATATATATTACATGTCATTACTATAGAGATCCTGCGGGGGAGCTGATGGGTATATATTACATGTCATTACTATAGAGATCCTGCGGGGGAGCTGATGGGGATATATATATTACATGTCATTACTATAGAGATCCTGCGGGGGAGCTGATGGGTATATATATATATATATTACATGTCATTACTATAGAGATCCTGCGGGGGAGCTGATGGGTATATATATTACATGTCATTACTATAGAGATCCTGCGGGGGAGCTGATGGGTATATATTACATGTCATTACTATAGAGATCCTGCGGGGGAGCTGATGGGTATATATATTACATGTCATTACTATAGAGATCCTGCGGGGGAGCTGAAGGGGATATATATATTACATGTCATTACTATAGAGATCCTGCAGGTGGAGCTGATGGGTATATATATATTACATGTCATTACTATAGAGATCCTGCGGGGGAGCTGATGGGTATATATATATATTACATGTCATTACTATAGAGATCCTGCGGGGGAGCTGATGGGTATATATATTACACGTCATTACTATAGAGATCCTGCAGGGGGAGCTGATGGGTATATATATATTACATGTCATTACTATAGAGATCCTGCGGGGGAGCTGATGGGTGTATATATATATATATATATATATATATATATATATATATATATATATTACATGTCATTACTATAGAGATCCTGCGGGGGAGCTGATGGGTATATATATTACATGTCATTACTATAGAGATCCTGCGGGGGAGCTGATGGGTATATATATATTACATGTCATTACTATAGAGATCCTGCGGGGGAGCTGATGGGTATATATATATTACATGTCATTACTATAGAGATCCAGCGGGGGAGCTGATGGGTTTATATATATTACATGTAATTACTATAGAGATCCTGCGGGGGAGCTGTAGTGTATATATCTCTTTGTCCTGATTGGCCGTTGTTTTGTCCGTTAGGTATCATGGCTTCCGGTGCAGGAGACGTTCTTCCGACCTACGAGCTCAACGAGTCTCAAACGTCAAAGCTGATTAAGAAATCCAAGGACTCTCCGTTCGTGCCAGTGGGTGAGTTTTGACCCATTCCCCCAGATCCGCGCGTGTGTGTTGGGCGTGCTTTTTTTTATTTTTTTATTTTTTTGTGTGCTGTTGACTGATCTTTTTCTGTATTGCAGGGATCGGTGGATTTGCCGCCGTTGTGGCTTACGGACTCTACAAAATAAGATCTCGAGGAGACACGAAGATGTCCGTGCACCTTATACACATGCGTGTGGGGGCGCAGGGATTTGTTGTGGGGGCAATGACTTGTGGTAAGTGCGGGGGAGGGGCAGCGTGGCGGTGACCGGTGCCGGTGGCTTCGTGCTAGTGACCTCTGACCTCTTCCCCCCCCCCCCTCTCTCCCCTCAGGTGTCTTGTATTCCATGTATAAGGAGTATCTGGCGAAGCCCAAGGAGTAGCGGCGTCTCCTGCTCGTCCGCACTCTATAGACCTCACATTGGGGTGTCCGCCGGGACCCTGCACAGAAATCCAGGGTTCAGATCTGGTTATTTTTTTATTACGGACTTGTTACCCACGGACCCGGAGAAGATTGTTATTATTTGTGGTTTGTTTAATGTGACGCTCCGTGTGGCGCTGTCCTTGGCCCGCCGGCGGGGCTGCCGCTCACGTGTCTATAGTAATAACAGCCGTGTCACCGGACGTCACTGGGTGGACATTCCACGGTGTTCATCTTCTGGATAATAAAATGTCTTGTCCGCCCCCGGATACGCCTGGCGCTGACTCCTGTGTGTGGTCTGATAATGGCAGCTGTTCCCATCCCCCGCTTCTCATTCATTTGTCAGATTGCCACCTTGTCCAGGACAGCGGTGGGCGGCGATGGTTGGCGCCACCTACAGGATCATGATTGTTCTCTGCATTATACCTGCCCAGAGCCTCCTGGAGGGGGCGACGTCTGGTCATGGAGGAGGAGCGGGCGGGGGGCGACGATGTCGCTGGTCATTGAGGGGGGGGGGAAGAAGAGACTTTGACTTTTACACGGACTATTGGATTATGGTTGGGGTGACTTTCACTTCTGATTATAAACCCTTCCTCATGATGACATCATCCCCTCCAGCGGCCATCTTTGTTGCGCTGAGAGTGATCGCGTATTTCCAGGTTCAGATCTTGGTCAGTGTTCAGACCCGCGCCCGGAATATGTCCGAAACCGTCACTGATATTATCCGCCATTAATTAGGAAGGTTCGGTCCAGTGTGCTGATGACGTATATTCCGCCCTGGTCGTCGCCGCCTCTTCTGACCTTCAGGACGTGATCAGTTACCCTGAACCTGCACTGACGCACGTGGTCCCTCCTCTAATAACTGCTTCACCTCTTAACTCCTGATTTTTATTTTTTTTGGTCCTTATCTTTCTCGGTTCTTAACCCCTTCCCTCTTTGGCCGCTTTTGACCTTCCTGACAGAGCCTCATTTTTCAAATCTGACATGTTTCACTTTATATGGTAATAACTCCGGAATGCTTTTACCTATCCAAGCGATTCTGAGATTGTTTTCTCGTGACACATTGGACTTTATGTTACTGGCAAAATTTGCCCGATACATTCAGTATTTAATTGTGAAAAACACCAAAATTTAGCGAAAAATTGCAAAAATTAGCATTTTTCTCAATTTAAATGTATCTGCTTGTAAGACAGGCAGTTATACCACACAAAAATGTTGCTAATTAACATCCCCCATATGTCTACTTTAGATTGGCATCGTTTTTTGAACATCATTTTATTTTTCTAGGACGTTACAAGGCTTAGAACTTTAGCAGCAATTTCTCACATTTTCAAGAAAATTTCAAAATGCTATTTTTACAGGGGCCAGTTCAGTTGTGAAGTGGGTTTGAGGTCCTTAGATATTAGAAACCCCCAATAAGTCACCCCATTTTAAAAAATGCACCCCTCAAAGTATTCAAAACAGCATTTAGAAAGTTTCTTAACCCTTTAGACATTGCGCAGGAATTAAGGCAAAGTAGAGGTGAAATTTACAAAGTTCATTATTTTTTTCCAGAAATTCATTTTGAATCCATTTTTTTTGTACCACAGAAGGTTTTACCAGAGAAATGCAACTCAATATTTATTGCCCAGGTTCTGCAGTTTTAGGAAATATCCCACATGTGGCTCTAGCGTGCTACTGGACTGAAGCACCGGCCTCAGAAGCAAAGGAGCACCTGGTGGATTTTGGGTCTCCTTTTTATTAGAATATATTTTAGGCACCATGTCAGCTTTGAACAGGTCTTGTGGAACTAAAACAGTGGAAACCCCCCAAAAGTGACCCCATTTGGGAAACTACACCCCTCGAGGAATTTATATAGGGGTGTAGCAAGCATTTTGACCGGCCAGTTTTTTTGCAAAAATGTTTGGAACTAGGCCATGAAAATGAAAATCTAAATTTTTTCAAATAAAATGTAGGTTTAGCTAATTTTTTTTCATTTCCAAAAGAACTAAAGTAGAAAAAGCACCACAACATTTGTAGAGCAATTTCTCCCGAGTAAAACAATACCCCACATGTCGTAATAAACGGTTATTTGGACACACAGCAGGGCTTAGAATGGAAAGAGCGCCATTTGGCTCTTGGAGCTCAAATTTAGCAGGAATGGTTTGCGGAGGCCATATCGCATTTGCAAAGCCCCCTAGGGGACAAAACAGTGGAAACCCCCAACAAGTGACCCCATTTTGGATACTATACCCCTCGAGGAATTTATCTAGGGGTGTAGCAAGCATTTTGACCGGCCAGTTTTTTTGCAAAAATTTTTGGAACTAGGCCATGAAAATGAAAATCTACATTTTTTCAAATAAAATGTAGGTTTAGCTAATTTTTTTTCATTTCCACAAGGACTAAAGGAGAAAAAGCACCATAAAATTTGTAAAGAAATTTCTCCCGAGTAAAACAATACCCCACATGTAGTAATAAAAGGCTGTTTGGACACACGGCAGGGCTGAGAAGGGAAAGAGCGCCATTTGGCTTTTGGAACTCAAATTTAGCAGGAATGGTTTGCGGAGGCCATGTCACATTTACAAAGCCCCTGAGGGGACAAAACAGTGGAAAACCCCAACAAGTGACCCCATTTTGGAAACTACACCCCATGAGGAAATTATCTAGGAGTACAGTGAGCAGTTTGACCCCACAGGTGTTTTACAGAACTTATTGGAAGTAGGCCATAAAAATGAAAATCTACATTTTTTGAAATAAAATGTAGGTTTAGGTTTTTTTTTTCATTTCCACAAGGACTGAAGGAGAAAAAGCACCATAAAATTAGTAAAGCAACTTCTCCCGAGTAAAACAATACCCCACATGTGGTCATAAACGGCTGTTTGGACACACGGTAGGGCTCAGAATGGAACTAGCACCATTTGGATTTTGGAATGGTTTCTGGGCGCCATGTCACATTTGCTGAGCCCCTGTAGTACTAGTACAGTGGAAACACCCCAAAATTGACTCCATTTGGGAAACTGCACCCCCTGAGGAATCATCTAGGGGTATAGTGAAAATTTTGATCCCAAAAGGTTTTTTGCTGAATTAATTAGAATTAAGCCATGAAAATGAAAAATAATTTTTTTTTCCAACAAGATGTCGTTTTAGATCAACATTTTTCATTTTTACAAGGAATAGAGAAGAAAAAGCACCCCAACATTTGTAAAGTAATTTCTCCCGAGTACGGTAACACCCCATATGTGGTTATAATCAGCTGTTTACATATATGGGAGCATTCAGAAGAAAAGGAGCGGTATTTATCTTTGGAGCGTAGATTTTGCTGGAATGGTTTGCAGACAGCATGTTGCATTTGCAAAACCCCTGATGTACCAAACAAAAGTGACCCCGTTTTAGAAACTACACCCCTAAAGGCATTTATCAAGGGGTGTAGTGAGAATTTAGACTCCACAGGTGTTTTTCAGAAATGAATACGCAGTGGATGGTGCAAAGTGAAAATTGCAATTTTTCCACTGATCTGCCCATTCACCGCACAAGATGTTGTGCCCCTAGAGAATCTTACCCCATAAATTGTTAAGCGGGTTCTCCCGGGAATGGTAATGCCTTACTTGTGGCCATAAATTGCTGTTTGGGCACACTGTAGGGCTAAGAAGGGAAAGACCGCCATTTTGAGCATGGATTTTGCTTGGTAATAGTTCTGTTTGGGGTTTTGCGGGTATTTCCGTTTATAATGTGGTGGCATATGTAATCTGTGCGGAGTACATCAGGATATATGTAATATGTGAGGAGTACATCAGGGGATATGTAATATGGGAGGAGTACATCAGGGTATATGTAATATGGGAGGAGTACATCAGGGTATATGTAATATGTGAGGAGTACATCAGGATATATGTAATATGTGAGGAGTACATCAGGGTATATGTAATATGTGAGGAGTACATCAGGATATATGTAATGTGTGAGGAGTACATCAGGATATATGTAATATGTGAGGAGTACATCAGGATATATGTAATATGTGAGGAGTACATCAGGGTATATGTAATGTGTGAGTACATCAGGGTATATGTAATATGTGAGGAGTACATCAGGGTATATGTAATATGTGAGGGGTACATCAGGGTATATGTAATATGTGAGGAGTACATCAGGGTATATGTAATATGTGAGGGGTACATCAGGGTATATGTAATATGTGAGGGGTACATCAGGGTATATGTAATATGTGAGGAGTACATCAGGGTATATGTAATATGTGAGGAGTACATCAGGGTATATGTAATATGTGAGGAGTACATCAGGATATATGTAATATGTGAGGAGTACATCAGGGTATATGTAATATGTGAGGAGTACATCAGGGTATATGTAATATGTGAGGAGTACATCAGGGTATATGTAATATGTGAGGAGTACATCAGGGTATATGTAATATGTGAGGAGTACATCAGGGTATATGTAATATGTGAGGAGTACATCAGGGTATATGTAATATGTGAGGAGTACATCAGGATATATGTAATATGTGAGGAGTACATCAGGATATATGTAATATGTGAGGAGTACATCAGGATATATGTAATCTGTGAGGAGTACATCAGGATATATGTAATCTGTGAGGAGTACATCAGGGTATATGTAATATGTGAGGAGTACATCAGGATATATGTAATATGTGAGGAGTACATCAGGATATATGTAATATGTGAGGAGTACATCAGGATATATGTAATATGTGAGGAGTACATCAGGATATATGTAATCTGTGAGGAGTACATCAGGATATATGTAATATGTGAGGAGTACATCAGGGTATATGTAATATGTGAGGAGTACATCAGGATATATGTAATATGTGAGGAGTACATCAGGGTATATGTAATATGTGAGGAGTACATCAGGTTATATGTAATATGTGAGGAGTACATCAGGGTATATGTAATATGTGAGGAGTACATCAGGGTATATGTAATATGTGAGGAGTACATCAGGGTATATGTAATCTGTGAGGAGTACATCAGGGTATATGTAATATGTGAGGAGTACATCAGGGTATATGTAATATGTGAGGAATACATCAGGGTATATGTAATATGTGAGGAGTACATCAGGGTATATGTAATATGTGAGGAGTACATCAGGGTATATGTAATATGTGAGGAGTACATCAGGATATATGTAATATGTGAGGAGTACATCAGGATATATGTAATATGTGAGGAATACATCAGGGTATATGTAATATGTGAGGAGTACATCAGGGTATATGTAATATGTGAGGAGTACATCAGGATATATGTAGTATGTGAGGAGTACATCAGGGTATATGTAATATGTGAGGAGTACATCAGGGTATATGTAATATGTGAGTAGTACATCAGGGTATATGTAATATGTGAGTAGTACATCAGGGTATATGTAATATGTGAGGAGTACATCAAGGCATAATAAGAGGGTATAATAATGGGGTAAATAATACAATTCTCCATAGATGTGTGTTACGCTGTGAAGCGATCCGTTATGCACAGGCCGACGTCACACTGATAAACAGTTTTCGTTCTTATCCCCCTTCTGTAACGCTCTGCACCTTTTGGGGACTTTTTCTCCTTCCTAGTTTGGGAAATATTACTGGGAAAGTTTTGCGCTGGTATAATACGGGCGCCCTCGCTTCCAGCGGATGTGCTATGTCCCTGCCCTTTCCTAGTTCCTAAATACTAGGGCCCTGAAACTGAAGGAATGTTCCCCTCCGGCCTGCGCATTGAGATGTTTTTCATCACCGCATTACTAGTGCCGTAACTTTTTTGTTTTTCAGTTGATTGAGCGGTGTGCGGGCTTGTTTTTTGCGAGACGGGCTGTAGTTTTTATTGGTACCATTTTGGAACACATACGACTTTTTGATCACTTTTTATTTCATTTTTTGGTAAAGGAAATTACCAAAAACAAGCAATTCTGGAATCGTTTTTTATTGTTTTTTATATCGGCATCCACAGTGCGCCCTAAATTACATGTTAGCTTTATTCTGCGGGTCGATACGATTACGGCGATACCAAATTTATATCGTTTTTTTATGTATTGCGGTTTTTGCACAACAAAATCACTTTTTTTATAAAATCATTTGTTTTCTGTGTCGCCATATTCTAAGACACATAACGTTATTATTTTTGCGTGCACAAAGCGGTGTCAGGGATTATTTTTTGCGGCACGGATTGCCGTTTTTATTAGTACTATTTTGGAGTAAATGTGACTTTTTGATCACTTTTTATAGCATTTTTTGAAAGGAGATGTGACCTAAAAACAAAGATTCTGGCGTTGTTTTTCATGTTTTTTTTTTTACGGCGTTCACCGTGCGGGATAAATTACATAATAGTTTTGTAGTTTGGGTCGTTACGGACGCGGCGATACCAATTATGTATAGTTTTTTTAATTTTTACGGTTTTTCCCATAATAAAAGACTTACTATGGGAAAAAAGTCAGTTTAGCTTTATTTTTATTTGAAATGTGTGTGTTTTTATTGTTTTACCACATTTTTATTCACTTTTTTTTACTTTTCTGACTTGTCCCACTAGGGGACATGAGGGCCTGATGCCCCGATCGCTATTCTAATACACTGCACTACATACGTAGTGCAGTGTATTAGCGCTGTCAGTTATTCACTGACAGCAAGCCTATGAGGACACGCCGAAGGCGGGTCCTCATCGGCTCCCGTACAAGGCAGACTCGGACGCCATTTTCTGGCGTCCGATTGCCACAGCAACCCAGCGATTGCATCACTGGGTTGCCGATCGGGTGAAAACCTATCAGATGCTAGCATCTGAGGGGTTAATCTGCCGGATCGGAGAGTAGCTCCGGTCCTGGCAGTTACAGGAGGGTGCCAGCTGTATAATACAGCTGTCACCCCGCGGTGACGGTGCCGGCTCTGCTTCTGAGCCCGCACAATCACTGCGCCGTACATGTACGGCGCTTTGCGGGAAGCACCTCCCGACAGCGCCGTACATGTACGGCGCATGTCGGGAAGGGGTTAATGCAGAATTTTACTTCATTGGTTGTTTTGACTCTAACAAATAGGAGTGCGACCGTCGGCTCCGCTCCCCCGCGACACGAAACCTACCGCGAGCTCCACGCCACACGCACAAATATCAAGAGGAAAAGCCTCAGCGCTCCCGAGGGATATAAAGTGTCTGCAATAATGAAATAACCAGCGGGTGAAAACCGGCAAAGCGGCTGTCCCCGCTGACGCGTTTCTAGCGCTGAAACCGTTACTCATAGAGATTTGTTTTGTCTGTGAAGGATAAATCTGCGCCCCATAAACACCACAAACCTAAACTAGAGCGTTATTATAAACCGGGGTGATTGTATCCCCTGAAATATTTCTCCATAGCCGCCATATAGACGACCACATCTGAACCCACAGTGGCCCCGCAGCAGCGAAAAGAAGAAGAAAAGCATCCGCCGGCGGAAAACAGTGCCAGAGAATGAAATAAAATACACAAAGAATAGACTGAACCGCGTGTCAAAACATCCCCTACAGCTCAGCGGCTATACCCGTACCCTGTGCAACACACACACACACACACACACACACACACACACACACACACACTCACACTCACTCACACTCTCTCACACTCTCTCTCTATATACCAGCATGCTCCATATCACTATATACAAGAAGATGTATAACTTATACCAGCTGTACATATATAATTATATACAGAAGATACCCAGGATATACCAGCATGCTCCATATCACTATATACAAGAAGATGTATAACTTATACCAGCTGTACACATATAACTATATACAGAAGATACCCAGGTTATACCAGCATGCTCCATATCACTATATACAAGAAGATGTATAACTTATACCAGCTGTACATATATAATTATATACAGAAGATACCCAGGATATACCAGCATGCTCCATATCACTATATACAAGAAGATGTATAACTTATACCAGCTGTACACATATAACTATATACAGAAGATACCCAGGTTATACCAGCATGCTCCATATCACTATATACAAGAAGATGTATAACTTATACCAGCTGTACATATATAATTATATACAGAAGATACCCAGGTTATACCAGCATGCTCCATATCACTATATACAAGAAGATGTATAACTTATACCAGCTGTACATATATAATTATATACAGAAGATGCCCAGGTTATACCAGCATGCTCCATATCACTATATACAAGAAGATGTATAACTTATACCAGCTGTACATATATAATTATATACAGAAGATACCCAGGTTATACCAGCATGGTCCACATCACTATATACAAGAAGATGTATAATTTATACCAGCTGTACATATATAATTATATACAGAAGATACCCGGGTTATACCAGCGTGCTCCATAGCACTATATACAGGAAGATGTATAACTTATACCAGCTGTACATATATAATTATATACAGAAGATACCCAGGTTATACCAGCATGCTCCATATCACTATATACAAGAAGATGTATAACTTATACCCACTGTACATATATAATTATATACAGAAGATACCCAGGTTATACCAGCATGCTCCATATCAATATATACAAGAAGATGTATAACTTATACCAGCTGTACATATATAATTATATACAGAAGATACCCAGGTTATACCAGCATGCTCCATATCACTATATACAAGAAGATGTATAACTTATACCAGCTGTACATATATAATTATATACAGAAGATACCCAGGTTATACCAGCATGCTCCATATCACTATATACAAGAAGATGTGTAACTTATACCAGCTGTACATATATAATTATATACAGAAGATACCCAGATTATACCAGCATGCTCCATATCACTATATACAAGAAGATGTGTAACTTATACCAGCTGTACATATATAATTATATACAGAAGATACCCAGGTTATACCAGCATGCTCCATATCACTATATACAAGAAGATGTATAACTTATACCAGCTGTACATATATAATTATATACAGGAGATACCCAGGTTACACCAGCATGCTCCATATCACTATATACAGGAAGATGTATCACTTATACCAGCTGTACATATATAATTATATACAGAAGATACCCAGGTTACACCAGCATGCTCCATATCACTATATACAAGAAGATGTATAACTTATACCAGCTGTACATATATAATTATATACATGATACCCAGGTTATACCGGCATGCTCCATATCACTATATACAAGAAGATGTATAACTTATACCAGCTGTACATATATAATTATATACAGGAGATACCCAGGTTATACCGGCATGCTCCATATCACTATATACAAGAAGATGTATAACTTATACCAGCTGTACTAATATAATTATATACAGGAGATACCCAGGTTATACCAGCATGCTCCATATCACTATATACAAGAAGATGTGTAACTTATACCAGCTGTACATATATAATTATATACAGGAGATACCCAGGTTATACCAGCATGCTCCATATCACTATATACAAGAAGATGTGTAACTTATACCAGCTGTACATATATAATTATATACAGGAGATACCCAGGTTATACCGGCATGCTCCATATCACTATATACAAGAAGATGTATAACTTATACCAGCTGTACATATGTAATTATATACAGGAGATACCCAGGTTATACCGGCATGCTCCATATCACTATATACAAGAAGATGTATAACTTATACCAGCTGTACATATGTAATTATATACAGAAGATACCCAGGTTATACCGGCATGCTCCATATCACTATATACAAGAAGATGTATAACTTATACCAGCTGTACATATGTAATTATATACAGAAGATGCCCAGGTTATACCGGCATGCTCCATATCACTATATACAGGAAGATGTATAACTTATACCAGCTGTACATATGTAATTATATACAGAAGATGCCCAGGTTATACCGGCATGCTCCATATCACTATATACAAGAAGATGTATAACTTATACCAGCTGTACATATGTAATTATATACAGAAGATGCCCAGGTTATACCAGCATGCTCCATATCACTATATACAAGAAGATGTATAACGTATACCAGCTGTACATATGTAATTATATACAGAAGATACCCAGGTTATACCAGCATGCTCCATATCACTATATACAAGAAGATGTATAACTTATACCAGCTGTACATATGTAATTATATACAGAAGATACCCAGGTTATAGCAGCATGCTCCATATCACTATATACAAGAAGATGTATAACTTATACCAGCTGTACATATATAATTATATACAGAAGATACCCAGGTTATACCAGCGTGCACCATATCACTATATACAAGAAGATGTATAACTTATACCAGCCGTACATATATAATTATATACAGAAGATGCCCAGGTTATACCAGCGTGCACCATATCACTATATACAAGAAGATGTATAACTTATACCAGATGTACATATATAATTATAAACAGGAGATACCCAGGTTATACCAGCGTGCTCCATATCACTATATACAAGAAGATGTATAACATACCAGATGTACATATATAATTATAAACAGGAGATACCCAGGTTATACCAGCGTGCTCCATATCACTATATACAAGAAGATGTATAACATACCAGCCGTACATATATAATTATATACAGAAGATACCCAGGTTATACCGGCATCCTCCATATCACTATATACAGGAAGATGTATAACTTATACCAGCCGTACATATATAATTATATACAGGAGATACCCAGGTTATACCGGCATGCTCCATATCACTATATACAAGAAGATGTATAACTTATACCAGCCGTACATATATAATTATATACAGGAGATACACAGGTTATACCGGCATGCTCCATATCACTATATACAAGAAGATGTATCACTTATACCAGCCGTACATATATAATTATATACAGGAGATACCCAGGTTATACCGGCATGCTCCATATCACTATATACAAGAAGATGTATAACTTATACCAGCCGTACATATATAATTATATACAGAAGATACCCAGGTTATAACGGCATGCTCCATATCACTATATACAGGAAGATGTATAACTTATACCAGCCGTACATATATAATTATATACAGAAGATACCCAGGTTATACCGGCATGCTCCATATCACTATATACAGGAAGATGTATAACTTATACCAGCCGTACATATATAATTATATACAGAAGATACCCAGGTTATACCGGCATGCTCCATATCACTATATACAAGAAGATGTATAACTTATACCATCCGTACATATGTAATTATATACAGAAGATGCCCAGGTTATACCAGCATGCTCCATATCACTATATACAAGAAGATGTATAACGTATACCAGCCGTACATATGTAATTATATACAGAAGATACCCAGGTTATACCAGCATGCTCCATATCACTATATACAAGAAGATATATAACTTATACCTGCCGTACATATGTAATTATATACAGAAGATACCCAGGTTATAGCAGCATGCTCCATATCACTATATACAAGAAGATGTATAACTTATACCAGCCGTACATATGTAATTATATACAGAAGATACCCAGGTTATAGCAGCATGCTCCATATCACTATATACAAGAAGATGTATAACTTATACCAGCCGTACATATGTAATTATATACAGAAGATACCCAGGTTATACCAGCATGCTCCATATCACTATATACAAGAAGATGTATAACTTATACCAGCCGTACATATATAATTATATACAGAAGATATCCAGGTTATACCAGCATGCTCCATATCACTATATACAAGAAGAGGTATAAATTATACCAGCCGTACATATATAATTATATACAGAAGATGCCCAGGTTATACCAGCATGCACCATATCACTATATACAAGAAGATGTATAACTTATACCAGATGTACATATATAATTATAAACAGGAGATACCCAGGTTATACCAGCGTGCTCCATATCACTATATACAAGAAGATGTATAACATACCAGCCGTACATATATAATTATATACAGAAGATACCCAGGTTATACCGGCATCCTCCATATCACTATATACAGGAAGATGTATAACTTATACCAGCCGTACATATATAATTATATACAGAAGATACCCAGGTTATACCGGCATGCTCCATATCACTATATACAAGAAGAGGTATAAATTATACCAGCCGTACATATATAATTATATACAGAATATACCCAGGTTATACCAGCATGCACCATATCACTATATACAAGAAGATGTATAACTTATACCAGATGTACATATATAATTATAAACAGGAGATACCCAGGTTATACCAGCGTGCTCCATATCACTATATACAAGAAGATGTATAACTTATACCAGATGTACATATATAATTATAAACAGGAGATACCCAGGTTATACCAGCATGCACCATATCACTATATACAAGAAGATGTATAACTTATACCAGATGTACATATATAATTATAAACAGGAGATACCCAGGTTATACCAGCGTGCTCCATATCACTATATACAAGAAGATGTATAACATACCAGCCGTACATATATAATTATATACAGAAGATACCCATGTTATACCGGCATCCTCCATATCACTATATACAGGAAGATGTATAACTTATACCAGCCGTACATATATAATTATATACAGAAGATACCCAGGTTATACCGGCATGCTCCATATCACTATATACAAGAAGATGTATCACTTATACCAGCCGTACATATATAATTATATACAGAAGATACACAGGTTATACCGGCATGCTCCATATCACTATATACAAGAAGATGTATCACTTATACCAGCCGTACATATATAATTATATACAGGAGATACCCAGGTTATACCGGCATGCTCCATATCACTATATACAAGAAGATGTATAACTTATACCAGCTGTACATATATAATTATATACAGAATATACCCAGGTTATACCGGCATGCTCCATATCACTATATACAAGAAGATGTATAACTTATACCAGCTGTACATATATAATTATATACAGAAGATACCCAGGTTATAACGGCATGCTCCATATCACTATATACAGGAAGATGTATAACTTATACCAGCCGTACATATATAATTATATACAGAAGATACCCAGGTTATACCGGCATGCTCCATATCACTATATACAGGAAGATGTATAACTTATACCAGCCGTACATATATAATTATATACAGAAGATACCCAGGTTATACCGGCATGCTCCATATCACTATATACAAGAAGATGTATAACTTATACCAGCCGTACATATGTAATTATATACAGAAGATGCCCAGGTTATACCAGCATGCTCCATATCACTATATACAAGAAGATGTATAACGTATACCAGCCGTACATATGTAATTATATACAGAAGATACCCAGGTTATACCAGCATGCTCCATATCACTATATACAAGAAGATATATAACTTATACCAGCCGTACATATGTAATTATATACAGAAGATACCCAGGTTATAGCAGCATGCTCCATATCACTATATACAAGAAGATGTATAACTTATACCAGCCGTACATATGTAATTATATACAGAAGATACCCAGGTTATAGCAGCATGCTCCATATCACTATATACAAGAAGATGTATAACTTATACCAGCCGTACATATGTAATTATATACAGAAGATACCCAGGTTATACCAGCATGCTCCATATCACTATATACAAGAAGATGTATAACTTATACCAGCCGTACATATATAATTATATACAGAAGATATCCAGGTTATACCAGCATGCTCCATATCACTATATACAAGAAGAGGTATAAATTATACCAGCCGTACATATATAATTATATACAGAAGATGCCCAGGTTATACCAGCATGCACCATATCACTATATACAAGAAGATGTATAACTTATACCAGATGTACATATATAATTATAAACAGGAGATACCCAGGTTATACCAGCGTGCTCCATATCACTATATACAAGAAGATGTATAACATACCAGCCGTACATATATAATTATATACAGAAGATACCCAGGTTATACCGGCATCCTCCATATCACTATATACAGGAAGATGTATAACTTATACCAGCCGTACATATATAATTATATACAGAAGATACCCAGGTTATACCGGCATGCTCCATATCACTATATACAAGAAGAGGTATAAATTATACCAGCCGTACATATATAATTATATACAGAAGATGCCCAGGTTATACCAGCATGCACCATATCACTATATACAAGAAGATGTATAACTTATACCAGATGTACATATATAATTATAAACAGGAGATACCCAGGTTATACCAGCGTGCTCCATATCACTATATACAAGAAGATGTATAACTTATACCAGATGTACATATATAATTATAAACAGGAGATACCCAGGTTATACCAGCATGCACCATATCACTATATACAAGAAGATGTATAACTTATACCAGATGTACATATATAATTATAAACAGGAGATACCCAGGTTATACCAGCGTGCTCCATATCACTATATACAAGAAGATGTATAACATACCAGCCGTACATATATAATTATATACAGAAGATACCCACGTTATACCGGCATCCTCCATATCACTATATACAGGAAGATGTATAACTTATACCAGCCGTACATATATAATTATATACAGAAGATACCCAGGTTATACCGGCATGCTCCATATCACTATATACAAGAAGATGTATCACTTATACCAGCCGTACATATATAATTATATACAGAAGATACACAGGTTATACCGGCATGCTCCATATCACTATATACAAGAAGATGTATCACTTATACCAGCCGTACATATATAATTATATACAGGAGATACCCAGGTTATACCGGCATGCTCCATATCACTATATACAAGAAGATGTATAACTTATACCAGCTGTACATATATAATTATATACAGAATATACCCAGGTTATACCGGCATGCTCCATATCACTATATACAAGAAGATGTATAACTTATACCAGCTGTACATATATAATTATATACAGAAGATACCCAGGTTATAACGGCATGCTCCATATCACTATATACAAGAAGATGTATAACTTATACCAGCTGTACATATATAATTATATACAGAAGATACCCAGGTTATACCGGCATGCTCCATATCACTATATACAGGAAGATGTATAACTTATACCAGCTGTACATATATAATTATATACAGAAGATACCCAGGTTATACCGGCATGCTCCATATCACTATATACAAGAAGATGTATAACTTATACCAGCTGTACATATGTAATTATATACAGAAGATGCCCAGGTTATACCAGCATGCTCCATATCACTATATACAAGAAGATGTATAACGTATACCAGCTGTACATATGTAATTATATACAGAAGATACCCAGGTTATACCAGCATGCTCCATATCACTATATACAAGAAGATATATAACTTATACCAGCTGTACATATGTAATTATATACAGAAGATACCCAGGTTATAGCAGCATGCTCCATATCACTATATACAAGAAGATGTATAACTTATACCAGCTGTACATATGTAATTATATACAGAAGATACCCAGGTTATAGCAGCATGCTCCATATCACTATATACAAGAAGATGTATAACTTATACCAGCTGTACATATGTAATTATATACAGAAGATACCCAGGTTATACCAGCATGCTCCATATCACTATATACAAGAAGATGTATAACTTATACCAGCTGTACATATATAATTATATACAGAAGATATCCAGGTTATACCAGCATGCTCCATATCACTATATACAAGAAGAGGTATAAATTATACCAGCTGTACATATATAATTATATACAGAAGATGCCCAGGTTATACCAGCATGCACCATATCACTATATACAAGAAGATGTATAACTTATACCAGATGTACATATATAATTATAAACAGGAGATACCCAGGTTATACCAGCGTGCTCCATATCACTATATACAAGAAGATGTATAACATACCAGCCGTACATATATAATTATATACAGAAGATACCCAGGTTATACCAGCATCCTCCATATCACTATATACAGGAAGATGTATAACTTATACCAGCTGTACATATATAATTATATACAGAAGATACCCAGGTTATACCAGCATGCTCCATATCACTATATACAAGAAGATGTATAACTTATACCAGCTGTACATATATAATTATATACAGAAAATACACAGGTTATACCAGCATGCTCCATATCACTATATACAAGAAGATGTATCACTTATACCAGCTGTACATATATAATTATATACAGGAGATACCCAGGTTATACCGGCATGCTCCATATCACTATATACAAGAAGATGTATAACTTATACCAGCTGTACATATATAATTATATACAGAAGATACCCAGGTTATACCAGCATGCTCCATATCACTATATACAAGAAGATGTATAACTTATACCAGCTGTACATATATAATTATATACAGAAGATACCCAGGTTATAACGGCATGCTCCATATCACTATATACAAGAAGACGTATGACTTATACCAGCTGTACATATATAATTATATACAGAAGATACCCAGGTTATACCAGCATGCTCCATATCACTATATACAAGAAGATGTATAACATACCAGCCGTACATATATAATTATATAC